>NC_081564.1:51547188-51572462 GCF_022355385.1 Mustela nigripes | reverse complement strand
TGTTTTGTGAGATTAAGAGTCACTTATGGTTTGTCTCCCTCCTGATCCCATCTTGTTTCATTTATTCTTTTCCTACCCCCCAAACCCCCCACGTTGCATCTCCACTTCCTCATATCAGGGAGATCATATGATGTTGTCTTTCTCTGATTGACTTATTTCGCTAAGCATAATACCTTCTAGTTTCATCCGTCTTGTTGCAAATGGCAAGATTTCATTTCTTTTGATGGCTGCATAGTATTCCAGTGTGTGTGTGTGTGTGTGTGTGTGTGTGCGCGCACACAAACACCACATCTTTATCCATTCATCTGTTGGTGGACATCTAGGTTCTTTCCATAGTTTGGTTATTGTGGACATTGCTGCTATTAAACATTAGGGTGCACGTGCCCCTTCGGATCACTATGTGACAATTGGTCTTTAAAAGAACGCTTTGGAAGTGGTGCTATGATTATTCCCATTTTACAAATGAAAAAAACCAAGGTGTAGAAAGCTGATGTAATCTGTTTACGATCAAACAGCTTATAATGGAGAAGCCACAACTACTTCCCAGGCAATTTGATGCCCAAGGCTCCACGTTATCTAACAAGAATTAGATGCTTTTAGAAAATGTTAGGTCATTCACTTAATTCAACGGAAGGAAAAAGCTGTATGCTTCATGAAGATATTCATTGTAGCACTAACTATAAGTCCCCAAAATTGAGACTAAGTATATCACATTGTGAAAGCAGTATAAATTTTTCAAAAAATAAATATTATAATTATAAAGATTATATAGCAATATGAGAAATTGTCCATGATAACATAATTAAAGCATGAAAATAATTTTACATTATGATTGTAACTTTATATAAATATGTTTATATCATTCTATCAATAAGAATATTTTGTTGTGGTACGACTATCTGTTGTTATAATTTTCATTTTTTGGACATTATGAAATTCCTTTCAAGAAAAGTATAATAAAATAATTATCCTTAAGAACATTCTGCTAACTTTTTTCTCAATAAATCATGGGATTGAGTGTTTCAAAAAGAAAGCCCATTTGGAACCATAACTGATTTTTTTTTTGGTATATGCTTTTCTCTTACCAAGACAAATGGGTATTTCTACAGCTGTATCATTTGAGACATTCTTTTTTTTTAATTTTTAAAATTAACATATAATGTATTATTTGTTCCAGGGGTACAGGTATGTGATTCATCAGTCTTACACAATTCACAGCACTCATTATAGCACATACACCCCCCACCGTCCATAATCCCACCACCCCATCCCTCTCACCCTCCTCCCCTCCAGCAACCCTCAGTTTGTTTCCTGAGATGAAACAAGATGAAACCAGAGAGGGAGAAACATTCTTTAAAAAAAAAAAAATATTTGAAAGAGAGAGAGAGAACATGGGGGGAAGGGAGAATGGACAGAGGGAGAGGGAGAAGCAGACTCCCCACTGAGCAGAAATGGGGCTCGATCTCAAGACCCTGAGATCATGACCTGAGCCAAAAGCAGACACTTAACAGACTGAACCACCCAGGCACCTCTTGAGAAATTCTTGGTCATCAGTAGCAAAATAAATAAATCCGTAAATCCAAAATTGTTCTAAAATTCAAAGTTTATTTTAAAAATGTTTTTAAAAAGTATATATAATTTTTAAAAAGCCATTTTTATAATAAAGAAAGATTGATTTTAAAAACCCCTGGAATCAAACCCGCTTAAAAAATAAACTATTAGTTAATTCCAGTGAAAATTCAAGAAATATTAAATATTTCACCTGGGCCAAAATGTCACCAAGCTTTGTTTTCTGCCTTTCAGGAGCTGGAGACACTCCAGTGTCTTTTCCAAAAACACTCTCCTGGGGAAGGTGGTGGAACAGTGTTCATTCAGCCCAGCGTGGGTCATCTAGGTGACCTTAGTGGCAGGGTGAGCAGGTGGGTGCCTGCCCTGCCTGGAGGGAAGCGCCACCCCTTGGGGTTTATGGAAGTGGACTCCGTGGAGCCCCTCCCTCCCTGCTAGCAGCAGCCACTGCCACGGTTGTAGAAGCAACCTTCAGGATTTGCATTGACCGCCAAAGATGAATTGCCATCTGCGTTGGCTTTAAATTAACTGGGGCCGTTCTAACCCACAGTGAATGAGGAGCTGGAAAATGGAATTGATTGGGAGCTTATTTCCATATTGAGAGGCAGTAAGAAGGAATGGGGCTAAGGGAGGGGTGTGTTCTGTGGACTGGGCAGTAGAAGGGAGGAATGACTGTAAAGCTGAGGGTCGGATGAGGTACAGAATCCTAGGAAACACTCTTTCTGTGGACAAAATGTAGCTTAAGGCATAAATTCTCTAAACGTCCCTGTCAGACAGGTGCTATCCAGGTCTTTCAGGAGCTACAGTGATATTGGGGATTTTTGTTTCCTGGCTATCTGGGTGCCCGCGATGCCAACTCCCAAGGTATGAGATTAAAAAGTGGCTTGATGACTTCAAGTTCAGCACAGTCGGAATTGAACTCACCATCTCTGCCTACGAATCTACTCTGCTGCCCCTATTCCTGAGCTCAGTTGCTGGCTCATCCCACTCAGTCTGCTAGCCATGATGGGTGCCCGAGACTTCACGGCCTCCTCTAATTCTCCTCATCCCCACAATGAAGCCAGCATGGCTACCTGCTGATTTTCTATTCTAGAGCCCTTTATAGACATGGAGGCCAAGGCGGGAGGGTGGGCAAGTAGCTCACATGTGGAGGACCTGGCCTCAGTGTTACCATAAGCTAGTTTGGTCCGTTGGACATGACAGTACCACAGAGCATGAACATCACCAAGCTTGCTCTGAGACCATGATAAAGACAGAAACCAAAATCACCGTGAAACCCACCAATCACCAAACCTCCCCTCTACTGAAAGGAATAAATCCCCTGCTTTGTTACCAATTACAGTTCTCTCTTCTCTGGTCTGTAGATAAACCTCTGCGACACTCATAGAATGGCCCCCACTTTCAGACAGCATCCAATCTTGAGGAAGTCCCACGTCCTTAGACTCTTTCTCAACTCGTCCAATTAAAGCCCAAATCCTATAATAGTTTCTTTCCAACACTCAGTGAGACACTCTATAGTTCGCGTGTATATGGTGCATGTTCTCTCTGACTGGCAAGAGTAATAAACCCAAGTGGTTCAGCTACATCATAGTGCTCCTGGTGGACTTGGACAGGAGGCAGAGACTGGACACACAGCTGCAAGCCAAAGACCCCAAAGGTTACCAGCAAGTCACCGGAAGCCAGGGGGAGGCAAGGAAGGATCCTGTCTCTCAGATTTCAGAAAGGACGGGGCCCCGACAATGTCTCGATTTTGGACTTTCTTACCTGCAGAACTGTGAGACAATACATTTCTGTTGTTTTAAGCCACCTGGTTTATGGTACATTTTTTACAGCAGCCCCTGGAATCTAATACAGCAAGGAAAGACCAAGAAACTGTTATGGGTTGGATGCCACTAACCAACCTTATATCATTTTTGTTTTCCCAGTTTTGATAAGTGTCCTAGGTTCCTAAGACGTTAGCATTAGAATTTGGGTAAGGAGCTCTATGTACTATTTTTCCAACTTTTCTTTCTCTGAGGCGAAAACTAATTCAAAATGAGAAGTTAAAACAATAGGGCATATGTAGCAATGTTTTTCTAGGTATGTCTCCTGAGGCAAGGGGAACAAAAGCGAAAACAAGCTATTGGGACTACATCAAAATAAATAGCTTCTGCACAGCAGAGGAAACAATCAACAAAACTGAAAGACAACCCACAGAATGGGAGAAGATATTTACAAATGACATATCCCATAAAGGGTTATTATCTAAAATATATAAAGAACTTATACAACTCAAAAAACAAATAATGTAATTTAAAAATGGGCGGAAGACATGAACAGATATTCTCCAAAGAAGACATCCAGATGGCCATGAGACCCATGAAAAGATGCTCAACATCACTCATCCTCACGAAAATACAAATGAAAATCACAATGAGATATCACCACACACTTGTCACACTGGCTGAAATCAAAATCACAAGAAACAACAAGTGTTTGTAAGGATGTAGAGAAAAAGGAACCCTCACACACTGTAGATGGGAATGCAAATTGGTGCAACCACTGTGGAAAACAATATGGAGGTTCCTCAAAAAATTATAAATAGAACTACCACATGATTTAGTAATTCCTTTACTGGGTATTTACCCAAAGAATACGAAAACACTAATTTGAAAAGATAAATACATGCCTAGGTTTATTGCAACATTATTTACAGTAGTCAAATTATGGAAGCAGCCCAAGTGTCCACTGATAGATGAATAGATAAAGAAGTAGTAGTACGTGCACACACACACACACACACACACACACACACACCACAAATGGAATAGTACTCAGCCATAAAGAAGAATGAAGTCTTGCCTTTTGCAACGACGTAGATGAACCTAGAGACTATAATGCTAAGTGAAATAAGTGAGTGAGAGACAAATGCCATATAATTTAAATCATATACGGATTTTAAGAAACAAAATCAAACAAAAAAAGAGACAAATTAAAAAAAAAAACGCAGATTCTTGGGCACCTGGGTGGCTCATTTGGTTAAGCGTCTGCCTTCAGTTCAGGTCACAATCCTGGGGTCCTGGAATTGAGCCCCAGCATCAGGCTCCCTGCTCAGCAGGGAAGCTGTTTCTCCCACTCCCTCTGCCCCTCTCCCCCACACTTGTGCTCTCTCTCTCTCATAAATAAATAAAATCTTTTAAAAAAAATCCCCAACAGACTCTTAACTATAGAGAACAAGCAGATGGTTACACAGAGGGGAGGTGGGTGGGGGAGGGATGAGATGGGCGACAGGGATTGAAAGTGCATTTACTGTGAGGAGGACTGAGCTCAGCTACGGAAGTGTTGAATCACTGTGCACCTGAAACTCATGTAACCCTTTTGATAACTATACTGGAATTAAAACACACACACACACACACACACACACATATACACACATACACCAGGGAACAGACTTATTTTTTAAATAAGAAACAATAATCTGGGGGCGCCTGGGTGGCTCAGTGGGTTAAAGCCTCTGCCTTCGGCTCAGGTCATGATCTCAGGGTCCTGGGATTGAGCCCCGCATCAGGCTCTCTGCTCAGCGGGGAGCCTGTTTCCTCTTCTCTCTCTCTGCCTGCCTCTCTGCCTACTTGTGATCTGTCAAATAAATAAATAAAATCTTAAAAAAAAAAAAAAAGAAGGAAACAATAATCTGGCATTCTAATTTAATCCTGCCACTTCTCTGCTTAAAACCCTGTATCGGGATGAGAGGAACAAGTCCGCCCTGCTTGTTTGCACCAAAGATGACGTGGTCGGGGAGGCACAGAAGGAATCTCAGAAGCCAGCCTCTGTCCATCAGGCTGCCCTTCCCTGCTTTGGTCTTTGCTCTCCAGCGACACTGACCTCACTAGGCTCATCTCCATGGCTCTCGGCTCCCCACTGTGGGAATTGACATGACTCCATTCATTCATTGTCTCCTCTCTGATCCTTCCCTTCTCGCCCTCTGGCTGCATCAGTCCCCAACCCTGTGCACTGAATATTCTGTTTCTTTTCTCTGTTTATATCAGAAACCATGAGAAAAATATTCCTTTTCTCCTATGGCCCTCAGAGTCTTAACCACAGGGATGAGTCTTACCCCTGAGTCTTACCCCAGGTATGAGTCTCCTGGCTTCAGCAGTGTAATGTCCTGAAACATCAGAAAAATTAAATGGGGTGTGGAAATGTACTAATCAATTCATCTCTATGTGATCAATTCATCTCTATGTAAAAATCTCGATGTGATTTTTACCTGTGAAGTCTGGCTTCAAAGGCTCAGGACGTCCCATTGATTTTAATGGTGGTCTCTGGATCCCTAAAGATATAACACACATCTAAGTAAAGTCAAGTCCGTCTTTAAACAGAGGTAATCTTGAAATAGATTGTAGCATATAAATGTCTCAAATTATGTTCATTTGGATATGCTTTAAGTAGCAAACATAGCCGTATTTTTTTTTCTTCTTATTTTTAGGAAGGGCGGGGCCATTTTATGAGAATGAATACCTTGCCTTTAAATGACACTGCTGTTCATACTTACCCTCCAGCCATTCACACGCACTGAGGCTCACAGTCAGGTCACATTTGAAAGGGTTGTAACTCAGGATTTCCTCACTGGTGTCCCAGAACCAGCATGTAATGCCTTCTGTTAAACTTCTAGGAATTTTATAGCTGATTATCAAACATTGTGTTAAATTATATTAAGATAAAGGTAATAAATACTTCAGTCTCCTTCCTTTCTAATCATTTTATCTGAGCTGTTTATGTTACTTGTGTCCGCTGCTTCTGCATGCTCGAGATACTACTATACCACACCCTCGGGCTTCTCCTCCCAGTTCTGCATTCAGGGACACCGTGCTGGAGGCTTGAAATTGGCCGTGATCAGATTATTTACATGAGAGAAATTAGCAAATACTACAAATCTGGGCTTTTTTTCTCTGAAGGGCCTGTTGTGAAACATTTACCGTCAAACACACATACACGCATGCTTGCTTTATTGATTTTATGTTTTTGTATATGGAGATAAATGATTGATTCAAATAATAGGAAGTCTACATGGGCCAGAAGTCTACATAGGCCAGAAGGGTATTTTCATCTAGCTCTCCCTTAAGGCACTGGGTTCTTTTTAGTCTACTTCATAGCTTTTTCTGGACAAGGCAAATGAAACTCATTCATTCTGTATACATTTTATAATCTAATATTCATTCCTTTTTCTGAATGTCCATGTGTACCAACACTAATCCATACCTCAAACCTTCATTTCTGCAGATAAATTGGGCTGGTTTCCCTGATTCTACTTTCAATCAATCCCATGAGCCAAAAGAGAGAGATCACAAGCATTCGAGGAGGGGGGTAGAGGTGGAGAGGGAAAGCAGACTCTCTGCTGAGGTGAGAGCCAACAGACTCAATCCCAGGACCCTGGGGATCATGTCCTGAGCTGAAGGCAGACACTAACCAATTAAGCCACCCAGGGACCCTGCCTTTTTTTTTTTTTTTAAATAAAGATTTATTTATTGATATGTGAGAGAGAATGAGAGAGTGAGAGTGCATGCCCATACATTGGGGAGGGGCAGAGGGAGAGAGAGAATCTCCAAAAGACTCCCCACTGAGTGTGGAGCCCAGCATGGGGTTCAATCTCATGACCCTGAGAACATGACGTGAGCTGAAATCAAGAATTGGATGTTTAACCGACTGGGCCACCTAGGTGCCCCACAAGCTTTGTTTCCTTAAACTCAACTTCTTTCATGTCATTCCTCTGGTTCAGACCCTACAAGGCCTCTTTATTCTATATACAGGCTTTTCAAAGGATGGATGGTAGTATAGTTCCTATATTACTCAGGGTTCTCCATAGAAATGTAACTATAAGTAAAAAATAAATTTATATCTAAAATAAAAATTCCATTTTATTTATATTTGTATATACATATATATTTAGAGAGAAAAAAGGAACTGGCTCATGTGACTGTGGGAACTGGGAATTCTGAAATTTGCAGAGCAGGCCCCCAGGCTAGAGATCCAGGGAAATGTTGATGTTGCTGTCTTGAGTCCAAAGGCAGTCTGCAGGCAGAATTCCTTCTTTCTCTGGGGGCCTCAGTCTTTTTCATAAGGCCATCAACTGATTGGATGAGGCCCACTCACATTATGAGGACAATTTGGTTTACTTAAAGTCCACTGATTTAAATGTTAATCATGTTTAAGTAGTTAAAGGGTACAAATTTCTTATTATGAGATGAGTCAGTTAGGGGAATGTGATGTAAAGCTTGGTAACTCTAGTTAACGATATTCTATCATACACTTGAAAGTCGTTCATAGTGTAAATCTTAAAAGTTCTCACCACACACATGCACACAAGAGGCAACCATGTGAAGTGATGAATGTGTTAACTAACCTTATTGTGGTAATCTTTTCACAGGATATATGTTTATCAAACCATTTTGTTTTACATTTGAACATATAGAGTGTTATATGTCAATTATATCCTAATAAAGATGGAGGAAAAAATGTTAATCATGTCAAAAAATATATCACGGCAACATCTAGAAGCCTAACCTAGTTGATGCATAAAGTTAATCATCATGGTGCTCCTCCTCTAATTTACCTATCCTAGGGTGAAATCTTTGGCCACATCCTTATTCCTGAGGTTATTGGGAAATCGATACAACGTGATAAAGATCCTTTTTGATTTAGGGAAGTAAGAATGTGTGTTTCTGATTAGTGGAAAAGGCCATGGATGGAATTAATTAAGATACCCTAATCTCTTGGCTATTTTTTATGGGAAAGAGATAGGGCTGATGGGTGGTCACCAATGTTGATATGTTAGAAGCATATATTGTTGTTGTTGTGGATTTTTTGCAGGATTTTCTTATTAGCATTCATTGTTATTTCAAGTGTTTGGGTGAGCAGTTCATTACTTTCTGAGTTAATGAGGAACCCATGGACTACTGTGGCAAATCTCTCTCTCTGCGTTTCAGGGCTTTCCAAAGCTCTTTGCATGGCTTTGGGCAAATTACTCAACCTTCTGTAGCTCAGTCTTCCTGTCCCAAAAAGACTTCTAAAACCTAGCATTCAGTGATTCTATAACCTGAACTTACCCATCCAGTTATCCCCGATGATTTTTCATCTCTCTGCTTGTGACGACCCAGTTCCCACCCTCCTCTTTGCAATTATCACACCAACTTCCATCAAGATATCTCAGTTGTTGTGGGTTTTCTATGACTTAGATAACTATTCCTCTGTCTGTGACATTTACTTTTCAACTACAACTTGCAATATCTTTAAAATAGACAATGCTTTTATAAATCAATATTGAAGAAACAGACCCCCTGCCTAATACGGTAAATGATGCCGACATGCAGTTCACAAAAGGTTCAAATGCCAATAAACACAAGACAATATGTTCAGCATCACTAAGGAAAAAAGAAATCTAAAGAAATATTAGGGATAAATCTTGACTTTCAGAATGACATAATTCAGTGAATATAAACCTAGGATAAAATTTGGAAGACTACCATAGGAGGTTTTATTAGTTTCCCAGAGTTGTAAAGCGGGTGGCTTAAAATAACATAAATTTGTTGTCTCACAGTTCTGGAAAGTAGAAGTCTAAAGTCAAGGTGTCAGCGGGACCATACTCTTTCCAAAACTTGCAGGGGAGAAGACTTCTGTTGATGGCTATCACTCCTTGGTGTCCTTGGCTTATAGCTCATTGTCACTCCATTCTCTCCCTCTGTTACCACATGGCCTCCTCCCTGTGTGCCTGTGTCTGAATTTTCCTCTTATAAGGACACCAGTTGTGTTGGCTTAAGGCCCACCCTAATAACATCATCTCTACTAATTACGTCTGCAGACCCAATTCCCACAAAGGTCACATTCACAGGTACTGGGTGTTAGGACTTCAACTTATCTTTTTAGGGGGAACAACTCAAACTGTAACTGTGGCTATGAAAGGCATAAGCTAAGATATTAACACATAATAAAAACAAAGAAAGAAGGTATCATTTCAGTGGAGGCAGGAGGGACAGAGGACTCTCAGGGACCAGACAACACATTTTACTTTATGCCAAGATACTACATAGCTTCCAGAAGATGACATTCAGAAAGGAAGAAGGCTGAACGTTAAACAGCAAGTCAAACTGAGTTGATTTCAAGGGACATGACTCAATTTGTTGATGCCAAGAAGAAACGAGGCAGGAACATTAAAAGTTTAAATTAAATTCAGATATCTGTCTGTATATTTATATAATTATAATTATAATTATATAATTTATTATTATATAATAAATTATATAATATATTATTATATTATTTTATAATTATAATTATATAATAATAAATAATAAATATAAGATAATTATATTTATATATTTATATATATTTAATATGTGTATATATATATATATATGTCAGGTTCATATTTTCAATTTTTCAATATGCTTGGGCTATAAAAATCCATAGCTATTTAACAGTGGCCAAATCGAAATGTAGTATTTTATTAATAAGCAGGCCAGTGACCAATATAATCATTGTAAGTGTTAGATTGAATCTTACAAAATTACCAATATTTGATCGTTTAATCTATAAAAATGGCAATTTGATGTGTATTAGCCCAATACACATGAAAAAAGGACTTGCTAACCTTGTCAGCAGAATTAGAGGCATTGATTTTACCACATGGATTTGGGGAAAAGCATAATGAATACATGTTAAAAAGTCCAAGCCTAAAACACTCCACTTTCTTCAAATTTCTTCCTCTTTCCACACAGCCAGCTAGAGCATTTAGATTTGAATTTGGTGGAAAATAGAATGGCTGCTTAGGTATGTTTAGACCTAAACCTTGGGTCAGATCCAAGTTGTCCTGGGGAACCCTATTTGGAGATTGTGCCCCAGAAGTAACCATCTCTGCTCCAGGCACACGGGGTGGGGGGGGCACCGGGTCACAAGTTTCCCAGCTTGGATCCGTATTGTCTGGAAGACGAATTCACGGCTCTAGCAGGAGGCATCTAAAGCCTGCTTTCACTCCAGCCCCCTTTCCCTCTGGCCCTAACCTCACTGTGACAGAGACGGTTCTTGCCCAACACAAATTAGTCCTTTTTTCCAGAATGCCGTCCTTCTGGGAAATGACTCCCAGCCAGGAACCATATTGCTTGGTGTGTCTAAGTGAGACCATGCGACAAATTCTGGCCAGAATTTGCCTGGCACACAAATTCTTGTGTGTCACTGCAACACAGTGGGGAGAAGACCATACTTTCTCTCTTCCTCTAGTCTGCGGACTGGGTGCCCTTGGAGCCACAAAATAAACAAACCTGGACCCAGAGTCATCGTTTGGAGGAAAGCCAACCTGGGGATCACTAGACGAAGAGCTCCTTCATCGGACTTGGTGTGAGTGAGAAATAACCTGTGGTTTTGTGAAGCCGCGGAGTTTGGGACTGTTCTTGTGGCAGCGCAACCAGCCCCCTTTATGACCTCCTACCCGTCAACACGCTCAGTCTCCATCTGTTCCCCCAACTCACCGCGTTGTTTCCCTTTGTCTGGGCCTTGCCATCTCTGCTCTCTTGACCTGGAATAACTCCTCTCTTTCCTAGCTGGTAAACCGCCAAGATTCAGAAGGGAAATTTATTCGGCGTCCTTGCCTGACTCCTCCCGGCTGTTTGCGACGCCCTCTTTCCTCCCATCTCTGCGCCTTGTAGCCTAGCCTCGGTGAGATCACGTTGACATCGTCATCTTCTGCAAAATCTGTGAGCTCTTGAAATGCGGGCACTAGATCTCGCTCTGTATGTTCAGGGCACCTAAAATAGCACTTGGCATGGAGGGTTTCTCAGTACATGAATTTTGGATGAGTCTAAGTGAACTGGGGGTGTGAGGGTTCTCAGATAACATCTTCTAGTCAGCTGACTATGGGCTGCCGTTGGTCAGAACCAGATAAGAGAGCTTGAATCACTGCAGAACTGTCCCTGTACAGCTGGGCACTGCTCTCAAAATCAGAAAAGCCCTCAAAGGGAATGCACAGAATAAAGAAGTGGGTCCTCAGAATTTGTCTTTTGCTATTCATCGAAGGTTAGAGGACATGAAAGCTCTCTTTTTTAGAATGTGTGTGTTTAATGACTACAGACCATGTCGAGTACCTGTTTAGCTTGAAAGACATTGGGAATTGGAACTTCCATCCAGAATTCAGCCAGAGATTTTTTTTTTAGTGCCTTTGCTTCTCTCTAAAATTCAATTTTTTTTTTTTGAGAGGACAATGGGAGAAAAAAGTGAGTTCAAATGAAATGAGAAGTGCTTTAATTGGAATGTTTTATTGTCTCTGTCCAAGTTTCTAGCATAGCTTATAAAGTGAAAACACTGCTTTAACAAAAATGGAATACTACTGGTCACACAAAACCCTGTCCTTTCTCCTTCAAATCCGCCCAAGGAGGGGTCCCTCATTCTTCTGGGTTGCTGACAAGGGCTGTGGTGGAGTAGGAGTAGGGGCTGAGCAGGGCTGCAATGGTGTAGTGGCGGAGGCCAGAGTCGTTTGCTGTGAACACCACCTAAGAGAGAGCACAGACAGGGGCCGTTTCTATCAGAGCCTAGAATGTGAGTCACCAAGACGGAGACTACTGGAAGTCCAGTGCCAAGCTCATTCATTTTATTTGATGATTTCTTTTTCTGGAACAGATTGAACAAAAGGCAAAGATCCAAATATGCAGGTAAGACTCCATGGGAGACTGGCGCAGCTTTTGGAACAAGATTTCTTTCCCAGGCCTGTGTCATTGGGTCTATGTCTCTCTCTCTTTCTCTCTCTCATTTTTGTTTGCTTGTTTTTGCAAATTCACAGTAAAAATCAGGGTGGCCCTAGCCTGACTGAGGGAACTCACAGAAAGCCTAAATGCTCTTGTCCATTTTCTTGGTTTTAAAAAAAAGAGAAGAGGTAGTAATTGTCATTTGGTGAGCAGACAAGCGAAGAGAGGTGACTGCCATTCTCACCACCCACCAGGGACCCAGAACAGTAGAGCTGGCAGGGAATATTCTTCCCATTTTAGAGATAAGTAAATAGAGAGATAAGAGATAAGTAAACAAGAGATAACAAGAGATAAGTAAACCAGACCTCTGAGTTAGTGTTTGGCCCAAATTTATACAGGACAGAGCCAGGTTAGAAGTTAAGGCTTCTGTCTCCAAACCCAGAGATGTTTCTCCCTCTATTCCTTTGCATTTTTTAACACAAAGAACAAGTATGTGTTTATGTGTATAACTGCAATATAGAGTAAAAGTGATATATGGTTCTAGTTACAAAAGCAGAGTGTGGAGGCTCACGTGAGAATTTTGAAATAGACACATGGGGGTTGGAGCTCATTTGAGCTTCATAAGCTGTCCAATTGGACAAATTGTTGACCAAAGTGGTGTTCTGGTCTGTCATGTACTTTGGTCAGGGTTAGTAGGGCTTCTGAGACTCAGGGACTGGCATAGTCTAGATGCCAGAGTGAGACAAATAGAGAGGAATTTGGTTGGGAGAGAGATGGGGTATAGTGAGGAGGTCTTTATTATTTGTTTTGTATATAGGTCTTGGGTTGAGTTTTGGACCCATCATGGATAAACATGGCTTTTTTCCTAATATGGAAAAAGGAAGCCTTGGTTGTTTGGAGACAGGAGGAAAAAAATCTGATTGAACCATACTGAAAATAAAAATAGCATGAGGGCAAGAGGCAGTGAGAATCACCTAAGAATCTCTGAAGGAGAAAAAACATTCCTTAAAGGCCAAGTGTCTAGAATCATCTAGAGAAAGCTTCTTTCCTCTAACACTGACATTGTTCTCCAGCTCAACTTGATTCTTCCTCAAAACTGTAAATGGCATAAGCTGTGCTCAAAATCCCATGAAGTGAAGAGGACTATTAGTTCCACAGGAAATTTTCTACTTTCTTGGCAAGAGTAACAAGGTGACCTGGGTCCCTGGCAAGGGAGGAGGGGCTGATGCAGAAAAACAGCATTTGTTTGGGAGGTCTTGATCAGGAGAAGCTGGTAGGGGAGGAACTCATGGCTGGACCCATCAGCACCAGCCACTGAGGAGAGGCCCCAGGACTCATACTTTTCTGCCTGCCCTTTCTCACCCTCCAGATCCATGGGGCTGATATCCTAATATGTCTGACATCAGTCCCTCTCCTTCTACCCTCAGAGCAGGAGTTAGTTTTCACTTATGAATTTCTAACATTTAGCAGAAAGTGTAGACACATAGAAGGCTTTCATTTTCCAAAGGTAAGTTGATTTAATACTGAGAGTAAGTAACAGACAAGGAAGCTAACACCTAATGACTAGGAGCAACCCATGGTGGGCACTATGGCCATGACTCCTCTCATTAAGAGGAGCCCACTACAGACAAGGGTTCCAAGAAGCCTGATCCTGTGTTCCAGGGTAGAGGCTGAGACTCTGCGAGCAAACGTTTTGTGGTAGGCTCCTCTAAGCCCTGCATGATGTAAACTAGGCTCCTTGTCTTGCTGCCAAGACTGAGGAGGAGCAGTCAAAGGCAAGCCTCTTAGTAGATGGGGAGCCCCAGCTCCCTGGATGACTTGTGAGCCCCAGAAGTCAAACAGGCTCCTATGATTTTTCTGGTAACACCATCTACCAAAAGAACCGTTTGGTGTCAATTGAAAATCTCATCCATGACCAAGCCAGACATGATGGTTCTCTTTCATGCTGAGCTATTTTTCTTGCAGTTATTTGATCTTTGACCCCAACCAGCATGTCTGGATTCTCTTTCCGTGACAGCCATCTGGTTTAAATGACTTAAGGAGTTACAGGCAAGGAGGAGGTGCCAAGACTGGGCCCATGAATAACTCAGAAGTTCCCACTACCTCATAAACAAAACATAGAGTGTGAACCAAGGGTTACAAATGTGGCTTTATTGTTGTTTTTAGCCTGCTTTCTTATAGTAAGAAAGCTGAGGCACACCTGAGGCTAAGCCCAGCCTGGGCCCTGGTGGTCATTATTTCTACTTCCTCCTTTACTAGCCTGGGATTTTGGACAAGTTATTTCACTGTCCGTTGACTCAAATTCTTCCTCTGTAAAATGAGGCTAATAATAACAACCATGATGGGTTGTGGAGGAGGACTGAGTAGGTTAAATATAGAAAAGACAGCAGTCTGGCACGTGAGGTATGCTCAACCCCTGTTATTTATTGTGCTGCCATCACTATCTTGAATTTGTCATCTGTATGGGCATTACCTCAAATCGCTTCTCCAGACCTCTGGGAGCCAGAGGTGTTTTGGAATGAAGTGGGTTTTTGCTTTTTTTTTTTTTTTTTTCTTTCAGATTTTAGAGAAGTAAAGTGGCACATCTATGTTTCATTACATAACACCCTGGGTAGGGTCTGGAGAGCTTCTAGTATTCCAACACATTAGCAGTTCTTCGGCAAGCGAATATTCCTAGTCAGTGGAATTAAGAAAGATACTAAGGAGCGTCGTGTAAATTCAGGTCATGTTACTAAGTAAGTTTCCACCAAACTTAGAAATAAACTTTTCTCTTCAGAGTTTTATACATTTCTGGCTGTAGAAACCGAAAAGGGGATCTAAGCTAGTTCCATGCTCTCCTTACAACATTTCCATGGCCTGTGACATGCAGACTGGGCATTGCCTGGGATTAACGACAACAACAAGAACACAAATAAAATACTAAAAAGCAACCCGAGTGCCTCTACGCTCTCACCTCTGCATATTCATGGAATGGGGAAATGCCGAGTGACTTCCAGTACGACTTGGTGTCTAATTCCACCTTGTACACCCCTTCTACAAATTTCTCAGCAGTTGTGAGCCCGTGAAGCTCTCCAAGTTCCTTGGTTTTCCTAGAAGGCAAAAATTATAGGTTAAGTTAGGCATTAGGGGAACGAATGCCAGGGCAAGGTGACACCACACGCGCACACGGGCGTACACAAACCCACACACAAATCACATATGTGCAGTGTGTGTATGTGGGGGGAAATACATATATATAAATATACATATTCAGCAAAGGCAGAGAGAAGGAAAGGCAAAATCCTAGTTACTGAAATTTACTGAGAAGAAATTTGTCAGAAAGATTTCAAAACTTTATTCTAGATTTTTCTAAGGAGAAGAGAAGATATAGGTATAATGTTTCACCTCAAAAACAGGCATTGCAATTCAGGGTTGGTGTTTGGGTGAAAGTTCATAACTACCCCTGGAAGTGACCATGAGCCTCTAGGACTTTGCAGGCCCCATGACACCAAGGTCTTACTCCTTTCCCTCCCAGCGTGAGGTTGGCTTTCAGAGTTGGTATCACTTCAACACACGGGGGAACCCCGAAGCATGATAAGGCACCTGTATCTGAAATTATTTGCGTGTTTAATCTCTTAAATACAAGGCAACTCCTTTTAAAAAAATAACTAAGCCACTTCTATTACTACATACTTACTAGCTCCATTACTGATGTTAGAAATTGCCCTCCATTAGACCTCAAAAACTGACAGATAAAAATGGAAGTTGTCTTTACTAACTCTGATCACTGCTTTTCCACCTTTCTTCTTTTCTGGGAAGAAAAGATTTTCTTTCTTTCTTTCTCTCTTGCTTTCTTTCTTTCTTTCTTTTTCAGTCTTGTCAGAAGGAAAAAACATCCACATGAATATCCGAATGTTTGGTGTTTATTCGATCTCTTGCTTAGAATATTCTCTTAAGTACTTTCCACATTGTGCTTGGCATTTTAGATAAACATAAATGAATTCACAAATAAACACTCAGTTGAAACCACACCAACAGAAAAGGTCTTCCCAGGGATGGGTGAGGAATCATAATGCGGTTCTTGGGATTCAATTAAAACCCACAGAAGTTTTCCTTTCTAGAGACATAAGCACTTAGCAGTATCATCTGGTGCTGAGGGTTTCTTGGCTACTCATTCACACAGTGAGTTGGTTTAGGTTTACTAATGTGCATTTTCTTTGAAATTCTTGCTAAAGGAGGTGGGAAACCACCATGAAAATTGGGCAGTGGCCACAGAAGGTAAGAAGTCACTGTTGCACCTGGTGTTGGGTGATTGGTCTGGGGCTGGAATTTGCTTATGTGCCTTTCTTGTCTGTGTCCATTCCTTACTGAGTGCACGGCCTCCAGCGTGGCACAGACTCGGTGCTCCACGTGTTCTGGTTAGACACAAGCGCTGAAGTCTGGAGGGTCCAGTTAAACTACAGACACGCACCTTGTCAGGGCTGTCCCTCAGTTCCTTTCCTTTCATTAATAAAGTAGCTCAAATTGCACTTTTTGCCTATAATTCCAAGCCAAGGACACGCAGCTTGAGTGTTTGGCAAAGGCACTGGGAAATCTGTGACACCCTTGAAATGGTGTATACATGTGTGTGGTGTGTGTGTGTGTGTGATTTTTCTGGGTTTGGAGATCATAGAAGATTACCTTCTTAAAGTGGTCTGTGACTCAAGAAGGCCGTGGACCACTACTAGAGAAAGAGGGGGTGCTGGCTCCTCCTTTTCCTTTTGGTCTGTCCCTTCAGGGCATTCCAGGGGAAGCAAAACAAGAGCAGGGCATCCTCCCCATGACCTACTTGATCCCTGCCTGCATTCTTTGGCGAATGGCAAATGGTGTGAGGCACTCTCTCTAAGAAAAAGCGGGAGAATGAGCAGCTAGAACGAGATTCCCAGGTCCGGGCTGGTTGGGCAGCTTACCCAGAGGCGAAGAGCTCCCAGCTCTCATCAGCAGCCTTTTTGAACACTTTCACGTCCACGTTGACAGCAGGGCTGCCTCGGACGGCGTCTAGGACTTTGACCATCAGAGGGCACTTGGATTCACCAGAGCCCTGGGGATAGAGAAGGCCAGGGAGAGGTCAGCAAAACCGATCAGAATGAAAAGGTCTATTCTTTTTCTTGTTTTTTATTTTATTTATTTATTTAAGAGAGAGAGAGAGAGCGAGAGAGAGCGAGCACAAGCAGGGGGAAGGGCAGAGGGAGCAGGAGGCTCCCCGCTGAGTAGGGACCCTGATGTGAGGCTTGATCTCAGGACCTTGGGATCATGACCGGAGTCAAAGGCAGACCCTTAACCAACTGAGCCACTCAGGCACCCCTGGAAGGATCTATCCTTTATAGGGTTCGAAATCTAAAACAAGGCAAGATGTACATGCCAGTTCCATTTCCAGCAATATAAGTGTTGCTAGGTAATGAGCTCCCCTTCTCCATGTCACACAGACGTGATTGTTCCCAAAGCAAAGCTGGTTTATGCTTCTGTCCCCTATGATCGGCTGGGGACGTGCCTAATGAATTTTAAGGGAGAAAAGAGGCCCCCTGAGAATAATTGCTTTGTGAAGCCTCGCTATTTGAGTGGAATTACTGAAAAGACGCCATAGGCCCAAAGAGTGAGTTTCTCCCTGAGAACCCTTCAGTCCTCTGTTGTTGTTGTCATTCCCTCTTATTAGTTGTACAATCCTGTCGGACTATTTCATGACCCATTTAATAGTATTAGTTAATTCTTCCAGAGGACTTAAGAATTCGGTATTTGACTAGAAGGTTTTCTGCCAAGCCTTTCAAAAATTAATCAATAAAGACATTTTGATTAGCTGAAGGGAAATAAACTTTATAAAAAGATGCATTTCTGAAAATGTGATATTGGTAGCTTCGCGAAGATCACGTCTTTATTTCTACCATCTGAGGAAACAGAGCGGAGGAGCCAGGCCCCGTAACCCCAGGGCACCACAGCAACAGCGGGACACAAGGGTTCCAGCCCCCGTTCAGTGAGCTCTGCAGAACTTGGCTCATTTTGAAGTTCGACTCAATGATATTTAAAAGTCGATGCGGGCTACCCTTGTCCTAGTAACAAAAGGCGGCTGGCAGAGCTGAAAGAATTCATTTCTACTTCATCTAGCGGACCTCAGGGTCTGTATAAAAGGACTTCACAGAATCCAGCACTCACCGCAAGGCCAGCCTCTGACACAAGTACCAGTCCGGCGAGGCAAAGAAGGAGCAGACGACCAGAAGCCATCCTGTCAACAGTGCGCCGGCCTGTGAGGTGGCCGCCCCCAGCCTGGCCTTTTATGCGTCCTTCTCCCAAGCCATGCCGCTGATCCCTGCCAACTGACTCCAAACCTGCTGATTCCGATTATTGACTTAATCAACAAAGGGAGAATAAGTAACTCACACAAATATGAACCTTGCCTAGAGAGATTAGAGCGTAGGAACATTAGCTCTATGAAATATTCTTATGCCTGATGGGTCAATGGCCAGCTAGATCACCAAAACAAAACACACAAAACCAAACAGTCGTGTTCTTCTCTCCACTTGGCTGGAGGTAGCTGCATTCTTGGGAATTTTCTTTTTTTTTTCTCCCTTACAGATTTTTATGCATTTTTCTTTTTTTGTTTTCTAGATGTCTTGTCTCTTGTTTTAGATGTGAGATGCAAGTTGTAATAATTTATTTCACATGGAATGATGTTTGGCCTCACAGGGTTAAATACAGTGCATTAGAAAAACATCAGTGCACTTGGTAGACATGTCCAATAATCAAAAAGAAAAACTCTTGATGGTGCTTATATTTTAAAAAGCCTATGTTTCAGCCAAACTAAGTCATCTGGAAGCTTTGCTTACTCGGAATTTCTCCACCAGTTTTTGTGTTCTTCCCAGACAAGGTTCATCTCAACCCAAGAAATGGTATGTTTCAAACTGATATTAAAGAACCTGAGCCTGGGTGGCTCAGTGGTTAAGCCGCTGCCTTCGGCTCAGGTCATGATCTCAGGGTCCTGGGATCGAGTCCTGCATCGGGCTCTCTGCTCAGCAGGGAGCCTGCTTCTGCCTCTCTCTCTCTCTGCCTGCCTCTCTGCCTACTTGTGATCTCTCTCTGTCAAATAAATAAATAAAATCTTTTAAAAAAAAATAAAGAACCTGAAATACAAAAAAACAGATCTTTTAAAAATTATTATTATTTATTTTAGAGAGAGCGATAGCATGAGTGGAAGGGGCAAAGGAGAGGGGGAGAGAATCTCAAGTAGGCTCCACACTGAGCAGGGAGCCCGACACCAGACTCAGTCCCATGACACTGAGATCATAACCTGAGCTGAAACCAAGAGTCAGTTGCTTTACCTACTGTGTCACCCAGGTGTCCGGAAAACCAGATATTCTTACTGTTTTTCCTGCATGAATGTGCAGAAACATGGCTACCCAGCTGGTTTTTAAATCTCAAGAATCATAATCTGGGACACCTGACTGACTTGGTAGAACATGCGTCTCTTGATCTTGGGGTTGTGAGTTTGGGGCCCATGTTGGGCTTAGAGTTTATTTTAAAAAAAGAATCACAATCCAAATTTCTTGAAGGAAGTAGAAAGGACTGTAAGACCTGGAAGTTATGGTTGACAGCATATTGTCTTCCTCCTCCCAACTTACACGCCCAGAAATTATCACTATTTGATGATTCATTGATCAAGTTTCCACTCGGGTACATGAATGTACACATTTGTGTATGTGGCTTTGTTCATGGATTCTTTAAGACAGGTTTGTCCTTACAGGGACATGCAGAATATAGACAACAATTTTGGACAAATACATGTCAAGGATAGGTTGCGTCTAGAGCAGCGAGGGTTGGGAGAGCATTCTCACAGCTGACAGAATCAGGCTGAAAAGAAGTTGGCAAGTGATCATGAAGGAGAACAGCTTTCAGGGAAGAGTGGAAGGACAGGGAAGCATTTCAGGAATATGGAAATGAGCAGGACACTTGGGGGGGGTGGGGTCATCACAGGGGAGTAACCAGAGCAAATCTATTTCTAAGCATAGCTCCAAATGGAATCTTAGAGCCTTAGAGCCTGGCTCTCAAGTGGTACAGGAAAGAGTTTTGAGTTGGCTGATAGATAACCTGAATCATCCAGTTCCTACTTCCACTGCCCCATTTCCAGGACGACCTTCTTTCAGTTATTGAATAACCTCAGATACTCAAGCTTGTGCGTTAGTAAAATGGAAATATCTTTATAATATACTTTAAAGGGCCTTTCTAGTAGCTTTTAATATGAGAGCATATAAAAGCTTTTTGTAAACTGTAAACCAGTGCTCTGGTGTCAAGGATAGTTATAACAATTTGGCTCAACATCTCTGCTAAGGAGAAGACCCTTTCTCTAACGTTTTTTATATATTGTCATCCAGTTTTCTCTTGACTTGTTCCCGTGGCTCAGAACTCAGATGGAAGGCCCGTTTTCCACTATGAAAATACTTGAAAATTCTCTTATATCCCAAGTCCATCTTCCATCTCAGCATTACATTCTGTTGAAACCGAAAACTGTCCCCTGTCGACACTGTGAACTGGCCATCCCGGGCTGCCACTAGTTTGTAGACATGGTATGTATGGGTTATGGGATGTTTCTTCAAATATTCTGAAATAGTTGCTAAAATTAAAAGTTGAGACACATTGCATAAAAATATCTGTTTCTGGCTTCTCTGGAAAAATCAGAAAAGATGGCAGCTCTCAGCCCACATTCACACATTACAGTGGGCTCTCCCTCTCAGACATCACAGTGCATTAGGCCTCCCTCCAGCTCTCAGGCTAGCTGACATTTCTAAGCAGCACTGTCAGGCTCAAGCTTGGTTCTTTCCTTACACATGCCCTTGTTTGTCTCATCTATTTCTTACCTGGCCTCTTGGCAACTTGGGTTAACCATTGCTGGTCTTCCAACAGCCATTTAGATAGTGAATGACAGCTCGGAGTTTTGTTTTTGTCTTTGTCTTTTGCTTTGCCAAACAGACATTCTCACTTCTTTGCTTGATTCCTTTTCAGACAGTTTCTGGAATCCTTATCACCGAGAACTTCTTCCTCTGACATACTCCCATTGGCCACTGTTTCTCTTCAAATGTGGTTCTCCGATGGGGACACGGGAGCCAGATGGGATCAGGCCAACAAACAGGACTGAGACCATTATTTCCCTTGGCAAAGGCACTTCACTGCCAAGGGGGCACCCTAAGAGCATTTGTCCCAGAGCAGCTATGAACCCCTCATCATAACACTACCCATTGTAACCTGATAGGCACAATGATCTCAAATCACCATATATTATCCACTGTCCTATGCTTTTATTATGTATAAATTTTATCTTATTTGTTTTTCAGCTTTATGGAGATATACTTGACAAATTATAAGATATTTAAAGTGTACATTGTAGTGATTTGATTAATGCATATATTGTGGAAGGATTTCCCACCATCTAGTTAATTAATACATCCATCACCCCACATGTTTTTACCTTTAAAAAAAAGATTTTATTTATTTATTTGAGAAAAAGAGAGAGAGTGAGAGAACACAAGTGGGGGGAGGGGCAGAGGGAGAGAGAGAACCAGACTCCATGCTGAGCATGGAGCAGAACATGGGGCTCGACAAGGGGCTTGACCCTAGAGCCCAGAGATCATGACCTGAGTTGAAGTCAGATACCTAACTCACCGAGCCACCTAGGCGCCCTTTATCTTATTTATGTGTGAGAACGTGTAAGTTCTACTGTCTCAGCAAATTTCAGTTATACAGGGTACTATTATCAACTAAAGTTCCCATGGTTTACATTAGTCCTTAGACTTTATTCATCTTATAGCTGAAATTTGTACTTTTATCAGCCTCTTATTTCCCTCACCTTCCAGCCCTGGCAACCACTTTTCTACATTCTGTTTCTGAATTTGACTTTTTTTTTCTTTTCTTTTTTAATTTAGATTCCACTTATAAGTAATACAATGTAGTGTTTGTCTTTCTCTGTCTGGCTTATTTCGCTTAGCATCATGCCCTCTAGGTCCATTCATGCTGTCACAAATGTCAGGATTTCCTTCTTTCTCGTGGCTGAATAAAAATCCAGTGTATTTACATACCAATCTTATTTATCCATTCATTTGTCTTCTGGCACTTATGTTGTGTCTTTATGTTGGCTATTGTGAATAATGCTGCAGTGAACATGGGAATGCAGATGTCTCTTTGATATTCGATTTTCATTTCCTTCAGATATGTATCCAAAAATGGAATTGCTGGATCATATGGTAATTCTATTTTTAATTTTTTGAGAAACCCTCATACTATTTCCTCTAGTAGCCGAACCAATTTACATTTCCAGTAACAGTATACAAGGGTTCTCTTTTCTCCACATTCTGGCTCATGTTGTGTCTTTTCTTTTTGATGATTATCATTCTGGCAGGTATGAGGTGCTAACTTATTGTGGTTATCATTTATAAATTTTAACCTAAATATGGGAACCTATATTTATGTCTTCCTGTTAGTTCTATTCCCCAAGCCATCTTATTGACACCATTTAATAGTTGATTCCGTCATTCCCTGCGTTAGTGTGCCCTCTAAGCCTTGTCCTTGGCTGCTTGGACTTGCTTGCCTTCTGAACTGCCATTGATCTGGAAATCATTAATAAAATTTGAATTTGAACACGACAAGGAGGTGGAGGGAAAGCAGAGTCATGCAGAGTACAAGGAGCAGCTGCATTTGATTGTTGAATCAACCATAAATTTGCAGAGAGAGAGGTTATTTTTAACATAAAGAGAAAAACGTTGGCAGAGATCTAAAGATCAAAGGGAGATGGTCTAAGGTAAATGTAAGAGAGCTCAGGAGAAGGAGCTTTCAGTGCCTTTTAGGTGAGGGGAGAGCAAGGAGGAAGGAAAAAGAGAAAAGGAGGGGAAATGCATTCTCGGTCAAAGGAACGCTTGTTGGACCAAGTGGCAATGACTAATCCAAGAAAAATCCAGTGTTTCCTGCCTGAGAGGCAATCTGTGAGGATGACTGAGGGTCACTTGGGTAAACACAGGCACCCTAAGATAAGAGGGCCTGCCTTTCCCCTGTTCCTTTGAGTTTGTGAAAGCTCTTTGAGAAAGATGGTTACATGGCATCACCAAGAGGGATGAGTTAAGGTCAAAGGTCACCACATTCCTGGAGTCCTAAGTGGTTGCTGTAGAAACTGTGCTCTAGGGCAAATATTAGCGGCAATAAGGATCCATTGCCCAAAACAAAAGGTGCGTTATTGAGACATTTATGCTACAATTGTCTCTTTTCTTAGCCATATTTTGTTTTTCCTCCCATTCTGACCATGGGACTATAGTTAAATGTTTAGTTGAGGTAAAATAGACTAATTTGATGACAACATTCCTCTTCCTACTACAGAAGACGTGGTGGTTAATGGAAGGGCCTGCTATTAATTTAAGGTCCTTCTGCTCTCTCCCTTGTAACGAACAAACTTACCAATATTTTTAAAGTACAATAGATTAACTCTTTTTTTCTTCATTTAGTTTCTGAGGGTGCCTATGAAATGCTAGCCAGGGGGGTCTGTTGACCCTGAAATGCTTATTAATATTATTGCAAGTAAGCTGATTAGCCAGAGTGGAGAGTTGGCTGGCCAAGTGCTTGGAATGGGCCTCCGTGGAAGCAGTGGGGGTGGGGCTGGACCCTGGATCTTTGCGTGGGTAGAGAATTCAATTCTGTTAGTTCCTCTCAAAGTGAATAAGCCCTGTGGGTTTGATTAAAGGTAAGCAAATCATAAAAGATTCATTTTAAACCATAATACCAATTTAATTAATAGTCAGATGCTTGCTGAGTAAGCAAGGAATTAGAGCAAAGGAACTTGACTGGTTCTTTGAAAACATTTTATCCAAACTACTGTTGAGACTAGAAACATTTCTTTACTTCACCATAAGTATGCTTTTCTGGCGCTCAAAATGCTTGTGTCCACCTTATCTGGCATGTCTTTTCTCAGGGATTGCTGAATAAGCACTAAAAAGGGCTTTTCCTTTGTCTTCCCTTCTTTCACTGTCCATATGGACAACCGTGCAGGTAAAGGCAAACATTAGCTAGGACACGTTAATTAGACCTCACTTTATTTTTTTATTAATTGTAATTTTAGTTTCATGGTTGAATCTCAGGGCCCAACCTTGTTGGGAAAAACAGCTGGGAACTTCCCAGTATAAGAATTTTCCACAGCTCTTATCCTGCATGCTACCATGTTTGGGGACCGTATCATGGAAAGCAACAACCACGGCCTCACACCAAGTTAGAAAACTGACCCTGTCTCTATCTGGAGGACTTCAATTTACCTTACGTCAGTAGCCCAGATGATTCAAAGTCAAGAGACCCATGCCTAGGGCCAAGTTCATATCTGTCCTAGCAATTACACATTTGTTAAGGATTTTATCCATAGGTAGTTATTAGATAAAGTTAGAGTTTTGATTTCTGGAGCCACTCAAAGTTCACCCAGCCCTTCTTAGAATGGAGAGAGGTATAGACAGGAGAGAGGAATCCAACTGGAGATTTCCATTCTCATCTAGCTGCAGGTTTCTTTGTGTTTCTGTTTTCTTCTGCAGCTCTCATGTCCCTGGTATGGCAAAACAAGCCTGAGATCGCATGTCCCTTGGATGGGCCTGTGTGACCATATCCTGTGATAAGCAAGAATCAGGGTATGTCCCGATGGAGAGATAGGATGGAACAGACTACTTTCTTCTCCAAACATGTCTTCATGATTGCCTGATAGCTTAGCTCAGTTCACCAAGAGACTGCTCTGGGGCTTGGGTCCATTGTTCCAGCTAGAATTTAAAAAGATTTTGTTACTGATTTTTTAAAAATTTATTTCTTACTTATTTTAAGCATAACAGTATTCATTATTTTTGCACCACACCCAGTGCCCCATGCAATCCGTGCCCTCTATAATACCCACCACCTGGTACCCCAACCTCCCACCCCCCGCCCCTTCAAAACCCTCAGATTGTTTTTCAGAGTCCATAGTCTCTCATGGTTCACCTCCCCTTG
>NC_081564.1:51452654-51547088 GCF_022355385.1 Mustela nigripes | reverse complement strand
GGGGTACCACCCCCCGCCCCTTCAAAACCCTCAGATTGTTTTTCAGAGTCCATAGTCTCTCATGGTTCACCTCCCCTTCCAATTTCCCCCAACTCCCTTCTCCTCTCTAACTCCCCATGTCCTCCATGATATTTGTTATGCTCCACAGATAAGTGAAACCATATGATAATTGACTCTCTCTGCTTGACTTATTTCACTCAGCATAATCTCTTCCAGTCCCGTCCATGTTGCTACAAAAGTTGGGTATTCGTCCTTTCTGATGGAGGCATAACACTCCATAGTTATATGGACCACATCTTCCTTATCCATTTGTCCGTTGTTACTGATTTTTTTTCTTAACTCACATCGCCTCTAGAATCAGCTTAGAACCATCATCCAGGATTCGTGGCTCAGGATCCATATTTTGGTGACTTTTATGTATCTTTCAATTTTAGAAATATGACTAATATAAGGATATTTTCTGTTCGTCAACTGAATAAAAAACAAGCAACTTTTGGGTATCTTCTGAATGTGTGCCATGCACTAGCCATCACCATGAGAAACATCAAGAAGCACAAGTTTCAAAGTTGCTTATAATTGGGTTATTTTTATATTTTATTTTTTTAAAGACTTTACTTATTTATTTGAGAGAGAAAGAAACAGTGCTAATTGGGGGGGAGGGGAAGCAGAGAGACAGAATCCCTGCTGAGTGAGGAACTGGACGTATATGGGGCTGGATCCCAGGATCCTGAGATCGCAACCTGAGCTCAAGTTAGATGCTTAACTGCTGAACCACCCCAGGCACTCCCTCCAAGTTGCTTGTAATTTAATTATTAAGAAAATATATTTGCCTTTCAATGGGAAATAGTTGAAGAGGTAGGTAATTATTCAGAGAAGGAGGAAGTCACTTTCAGGCTCATGGAATGCTTCTGTTAAGAAGTGAGATTTAAGCTTATCATCAAAGATAAATATAAGCTCGGTAGGAGAAAAGGAGCAGTGTGTGAGATTTCTATCCCATACAAGTAAGAAAGCCTTTGAGGGGCAGATGTTGGACAGGGCAGAAGGAGAAGTTAAAGGCATGCTTGCTAGGGTACACAGAATAGAGGAAACTTTGAAATCCAGGATTAGGAACTGAGCATCTGATGGAAGCATCTGTTTTAAAGGGCTAGACAGGTTGAGACCAGGAATGAGACAATGGAACAGTGATGGAGAAAACAAAGCAAGCAGGTCAGGAGAGGTTGGAAGAAGTCCAGAGCCTGAAGCCTGATGGAGTCTGGACTGAAGAGGATTCTGGATGCTTGTGCTTCTCCGAATTTTCCACTCCTGTAAGAATGATAAGATCTGTAACAGTACTTAGGGTAAGTGGAAAAGTCTGTTTCATTTGGAGGCTATGAGCCTAGTGAACCCAGACCCCAAGCCTTACCTGGCAACTCCAAGGGCAGAGGGGAATATCCCTGTACAACCTGTACACTGCGTTTGTTGTGCATGGATCAGAAATTTCAGCAATGACATATTGAGACCCAGTTATAGGGGTTTGGTTATATTTGTTGTTGCTAGTACAGATTTTATTGGGCCCTTCAAGCCTGCTTTGTGAAGGATAAGGGAGCTGGTCTGAGCACTGAGTTGGTGGGACAGAGGGCCATGGAAACCAGAGTGAGCCCAAGAGCAGAAGTGGAAAAATATCAGGTATGGCCTGAGGACAAAGGGTAGAGTCATGTCTACTGTATGGATGATGGCTTGTGTAAGCCTAAGCAGATGAGCTAGAAACACAGTTAGGAGTTCGATTGTGCAATCTCTTCAGTGCTTTCCTGAGAAGTCTGAGTTTTACTTATTAGACATGAGAACATAAACTCTCCCGATAATTTTTGAAAATCTTTATAATGATGTTGTTTCCCATCAAATGGGCAAATATATTTTCTTAATAACTAAATTATAAGCAACTTGAAGTTCCCACTATGTTGGGACCTCTTGGCTCACCTTCAGATGTTTGATTATAGTGAGCCTGGGACACTCTGCCTCATGAGGTCAGTGAGTTCATTGTCACTAGGAGGTCCATGGGAAAGCTCACTGGCCATTAGTCACAAGTATCCGTTCAATGTCATTGACTTCCTTTGTAATCCTCTATATTTAATTTTATGCACAATGAGGTTAAGAACTCAGGCAAAGAGACAGAATGAGTCCTAGTCCAGCACCATGTGGCTGTAATCTAATGGAGTTCACTGGCATACATGGAGAAAGAGATTGGTGGTCATCCTGGGACTGGTTAGTCATGGATGGAAATTGTAATGTTGGCTGTTTAGATGGAAGATTTGTAGTTTTATGGACAGGATTTCCCCTGGGGTAAAGAAGAGTGCCCTGGAGACACTCCATGGAGATAGAAGACGTGTTATTCATCCTGACCTATGTACCATTGGGTTTGTTGTGGAAATCACTACTCTGAAATGTTTATTTACACCTCAGCATTTGTGAGCTTGGTCAACAAAAGGCCGATCTCTGAGATTTTAGATGAAACAGTGGTTCCAAGCTTCCACAGTTGACTTTGGATGTTGGTTGGCCCACGTGAATTGGCAAATTCACCCAGGTAATACCCCTGAGGGAGAAGGCCAGCTGGGCTTCACGTGGAAAACGGACCTCCTGCAGTGTTACAGTCATCATCAGGCTGGCGTGGTGTCACTGGTTTAGAAGGAAGGGACACTGTTCAACAGACAGAGTTAAGCAGGAGGATACCAGAGGGATAGGGTGTTGAGGAAGATGGAGGGGTAAAAATGATTTTCCATTTTAAAATTTCAGAAGATTAGAGAGTGTCTCTCTGACAGAAAAGACATAAGGCAGTGAATAAAAATAACAGTGTAGTAAACCGAAGATCTTATTTATGGAAGGAGAGCATTTGCATATTTAAAGGCAGAGGGCAAAGAGACAGTTCAAGTTTAACCCTACTCCTATGGCTCTGTAGCAACATCACTGCTCATCCATTTCCCATGCAATCTTTTCTATAAGCTCCTGCCAAGCTAATCATCTTAATGCATACCTCTGATTACATCACATGTCTTTTCAAAAGCTTTCTCTCACTCTCCATGGTCAGCTAAATAAAGTCCAGTGTCCTTTGTGTGGCATTCAGAGATGGGCAAGACTTAGCTCTTCTCCATCGTCATTTATTGCTGTGGTTCCTCAAACACCAGCTGAGCACTGGTCCTGCCACCTGGGACCTGCCACCCTGTGCCCTTCTACCCCCTCCTTGTCCATTCTCCTGCAGACTGCTAATTGCCTGAGGGGGCAAACAAAGCTCCCAGAGGTTTTTTAGTGTGCAAAAGGCCACCCTGTATGGAGGATGAGGCTTGAGGCAGGAGTTTTCAGAGAAGAGGGAGTTTTGGGAGCCTAGCAAAGTGCTGGTGAAGGCCATGGTCACGGAGAGAAAAAAACAGATGAAAGCTTATGAAGGTAGAATTAAGGGATTGGTGCCATTAGGAATGGAAAGTGAACGAGAAGGAAGAATCAAGGGCGACTGGAGTACTTTATTTTGAGAAGTTATTTAGGTGATTAAATTATTTACCATTACAGCTAAAAATACGAAAGAAAGTGAATCTAGTTTGGGGCATGTTGAGCTTCAGGGGTTGGGAACCAGGCATCCATGTCCAGATTGTGGTTGGGAAGAGCCTGGGAGATGGGGCTTGGTGGGGGTGGGACTCAGGTTGATGCTGGAGACTCAGCGTCATGAGCATTCAGGTTGGATTCCAGCATTTGGAGGTCACTGACAGCCATTAACAATGGAGGTTTGAGAATGGAACTCTGGAGTCAAACAGTTAGTTGGTGATAAAAGCAAGAAAAGCCTGAAACAGGTTTTTCCCAGGCAGAAGTTACTTCTGTCCTGGGAAGTGCTTTCTATCTCTTTTGAACATTTATGACACTCACCAGACTTGTGGGTACTCCGTTGCCCTGTCTGGAAAACGACAGTGCCTTGAAAGAAGAGGCAATACCTTTTTACTCTGCATCCACAGTCCCTCGTGTGGAACATGATACACAGGAAATGTCTAATAAATGCTTCTCGAGTGATTCCATAAACAGACGAGGTCAATTCCAGCTGCAGCTTGGCTTTGCTTTTTCTCTCAGTGAATCAACACTTGCATTGTCTTCTCTGACTGATTTTCGCCATTTGTGATCTTGGTTGAACAATCTAACTGTCATTCGCCTATGTTCTGGGCTGCTCTGGCCAGATGGAACCAAGCGGAGTCTGAGCTCCCGCGTTCCTGATTGCACCCCCTGACCCCTACCTTTGTTTCCCTGCCTGGTCGCCTGGGCCCATCTTCACCCAGGGGATTTTCCATGGGCCTCTAACCAGCTTCTGTACTTGCCTGAGGATTCATTTCTTCATCTTTGTTGATGGACTCAAATCCAAAACGTCTTTACTATGGTTCAGCACCCTGACGTTGGATTGCCTCTAGAACACGCACTCTAGAAGACAACTTCACCTCACTTTTTAGTTAGGTTGGGAAATGGGAGCAAACTGCTTTATTCTGAGTTGTTAAAGAAATCTGTGTCTTTGGGGTCAGGGGAGGAAGAATCCCTACCATACATCCTGGATCAGTGTTTTCTAAAGTGTTTGGTCTCAGACCAAGTGTGTCAGCATTCCCCGGGAGCTTGTTAAAATGTAAATTTTAGAGAGTCACCCCCAGCATAGTGAATTGGGAATTCTGGGAGTGGGGCCCAACCATCTGTTTTAACAAGATCTCCAGGTGGTTAGGATGTGCTCTGAAGTTTGGTACAACTCATGTTCAGGAGTGAGGTTGGGCCTTGGAGTCCAAAGTCTGGTTTCTTTAACAGCTCGGCCATCCCCTAGGTGGGTAACCTTGGCCAAGTTCCTTAAACTTTCCAGACCTCAGGTTTTGTTTTTCTTTATAAAATAAAATTTTTGAGTCAGTTGATCACAGATTGGAGTCATAGTGCTCTATGAATCTTTGAACACCACAAAGACAACAACACAAATTCTCATGGTGTCAGTTAACAGGGTAGAGCTTCAGGGCTGACTAGTTACATTAAAAGGGACAGGCTGGCCAGTGACCAGGTGCCTGCTGTCTTTGACCTCCAACCTTGTTCAGAAACAAATCCATTTGGCCAGGTGTCCATGAGGCAAATAAGAACCTCTTTGCCAAAGTTCTATGTTAAGAGAGGTTAAGCAAATAATCTATGACATATGGGTTCTATTGAGTCAGGGTCTCCTACACCAGTATAGAAGGAACTATTTGCAGATATCAGTTGTTTAGGGAGACAGATGCATGAACAATGATCAACAGGCAAAGGAATACCCAGATAGTGGCTTAGGGCTGCTTGCTGCTGTGTTTTAGTTACTTATGAATTCAGCAGAGGAGCTTGTTCAATGTGTTCTCAATTTAAGGAGTTTAAACTACAAGGTCACTCTGAGAATGAGTGCTGATTCTTCTAGAGAAGTAAACCATGTCATTAGCTGCCTGTATAGTCAATACAATTCCCTTGGAACACAACTCAGCTTCTATTCTTTTAATGCATATTCATGCCAACACTATAATTCTTCAGTTGGGACAAATGTCTGCATAAAGAAACAAAATGAATATATTCATAGCTTTATTGGAGTCACGTATAACCCCAGTTGGCCTTCTTCCCACTGTTTAGCTCTGAGACCTGCTCCAGAGTCCCAGTGAAGATAGGTCGGCTGTAGCTGCTGGAGTTGGATTAGCAGTTTTCCCAACAGGACAGTTGCAGCCACCCCCCAGCATTTGCAATCTCTTGTCCCCATTCCTGAGGGTCTGTGGGGCTGAAACCGGCTCCTGAGATAAGTACGCTGCCCCATCTGGCATCACACCCATCCCCCAGAGTCCCTCACTCACATAGCTTCCACCTGGAGACCTCAAGACCTGTCGACATGGCATCTGTCTACTCACCACTCATTTCTAGAGATGGTTACAAATATGAGTAAATGGGACATGCCTACTCATAGTTCATTTTTGAAATCTCTTTGGTGGCCGTGCCAGCTGAGGAAATACTGATGACTCTCATGTGAAGGAGGCAGTTTGAATTTTTGGTGCCACCACTTTTTTAAAGCCTTCCAGGTATCTCCCCACTCTCCTGCACTACGGCCCTTCTCAGATCTGTCCACACCCACCATGGCTGTGAGGGCTGCTGGGCAAAGAAGTATTTCTCTTGAGAGGCAGTAGGGTGGAGTGAAAAATTCATGGGCCTTGGGGTCAGGGAATCTTGGTTTGCATCAACTTTGCTACACCTTTTACCCGGGTTTGTTGACACAACCCAAGAGGCTTGATGTCCTTCCCTGTTGAGTAGTGATGTGACTGGCCGCTGTCCAGTAAGGTGCATTGAAGGCACTGGTGGTAAGAGGCACAGCACAGTTATGGGCACACAGTAATTCATGATGTTGGTCTAGTTGGTAGAGGTGGATGGGGAGACCAGCATGTTTGCCTTATCTTCTATTTAAGCAATTTAATCTTTGACTCTGTTGTGGATACTCTACAGAGATGTTGGAAGCCCGTGGCTGTCTGTTTCCGGGCCCTAGCTTTTTGGGTAGGTATCATGGTTTCACAACTCAGACACATTTCATGTTTGCCCCGAGTGCCATCCCTGTTATCATCAAGTGTGGAAGTCCTGTCAGAACTTGGAATATTAGTTAACTTGGTGGTTGCCTCTTGGGTTCCGACACATGTAGAAATGTAAGTAGTTATGAGGGCACTCAAGTGGTGTCTGATCATTTTAGTGGGGCTCACTGTGCTACATGGTTATCGCTCCAGATAGTCTGTGGAAATAAAGGGAGTGAAGCAAGGAAGGAGAGGAGCCCTACTGTTTCTGTTGATGCCAGAAACATGATGAAGCTTGATGGTGTCTCCTCCTCCCAGCCATGCAAGGATGGGACTCTGAATAATCAGCATTATGGAGGGACAGTGATTGGAAATCGGCCTCGCTGTTTATTGTCAGCTAAAATAGAACTGTTAAATCATATTGCTTAAGATCGTGGCTTCCAGCAAATAGGTAAAGGGTGACAGTTGCATCAGTAACATTTAAACTTTGTCCTACGCTTTGAGCTTCTGTGATTTCAGAAGCTTCTGTTTGGCAGGCTCAAAAAATATCCATTCAAAGGAACTGACTCTGCAGCAGGCTGAGCTCAGAAATGGGGAATCTGGACCCTGGGCTCCGGTTAGCTGAATGTTGCCCGACTGGGGGAGAAATGCAGCCTTTGGCGTGTGGTTCAGTCATTAGAACCTTTTCTAATAGGACATAGAAATTCTTTTTTTCTTTTCACGTAAAAAATTTTCTTGCACCTGAACCTCTATTTAGAAAAAAAAAATGTCTATGACAAAGGTTAATTAAAAGGCAGCCAATTATATGATCTCACTGATTTGAGGAACTTGAGAAACAAGACAGAGGATCTTAGGGGAAGGGTGGGAAAAATGAAACAGGATGAAACTGGAGAGGGAGACAAACCAGAAGAGACTCTCAATTTCAAGAAACAAACTGAGGGTTGCTGGAGGGGAGGGGAGTGGGAGGGATGGGTGAGTGGATGATGGACACTGGGGAGGGTATGTGCTATGCTGAGTGCTGTGAATCGTGTGAGACTGATGAATCACAGACCTGTACCCCTGAAACAAATAATACATTATATGTTAATAATTTTTAAAAATGCAGCATTGCCTCAGAAAGACTTTATATTTTATAAATCAAATGTGCATGTATTTTTGTAACAATGGTAACCCATTTCTGGACAACATAACCATTTCAGTCACGTTTAGTAGTTTGTGCCAAGGATTGACAGGTCCTTTGCCTGATCTACAAGGCCCACAGTGGGTGGTCCTAAAGAGGGGATTCTTGAGGTTTCTTCTGCTAATGCCCCATCCCCCCCACACACCCATCTAAGACAGCCTGAGGGCTGAGGGAATTCAGTGAATGACGCAGATCTTACTTATGGCAAAGCTGCAGAGAAGTTTCAAGTGTCACCTTGCTCTCAGGCATCTAAAACCTCTTGCCGGCAGAGTGTTAGGAACCAGGTTTACACACTGGAAACCCCAAGTAGGTATAAAGAACTCGGTAGGAAGTTCACACTAAAATTGCCAACATGCTCGGGAAAAGGAGAAATGTTGATGCTGGGTTGAGGGGTTGAAGAAGACTCCGTGAAGGGAAGCTTTGGGGCGGGCAGTGCTGGAATAAAAGAGAAGATCTGAAAATCCAGAAGAGATAGAGGATTGAGAGGGGAATTTCCACGAATCCTTGCCTCTCTGGACCACAGCTTCACCTTCTCAACGTTCCCTTCTTACCTCTCCTTTCTTCCCTTATGCCCCCATTTTGTCCATCCTGCTAGTTTGGTGTCTCTGTTTTGTGGCTTGCTAGTACATCTGGCAGAGAATGAGGAGGGTCACTCTTCCACAAGAGGGTATACTGAGTCAGCCCCAGGATGCCCTATCCTTAGCTGGGAGGTTGCTTAAGATGGCATCCTGGGAAGAAGGGTACCGTGGAGCGTCCAGGGTCCAAAGTCCCCAGGCTCACTGTGCAGGATTTAGGACCCACAGGCACAGTGGCTCTGAACCCACTCTGGCTTCCTCTTGCTGCTTACTTCCTGGTTTTGCCCTACAGTTATGCTAGATGCTTCCCTCCATGCACCTTTTAAGCCACATCTGAGATTAAGACCCAAACCTCTGAGGCTGCTAGTCTGCTCCGACCTGGGCTCAGGAGAGGGGCTGCTCTTGCCCCAGAGTGGTCTCCTTGCTTCTTCTGGAGCTTGTCTGCACGCGCCCGGGACTTTCTGAAGAGGAATGGGCTTGGCAGTTGGGAGCAGCTAGGAACTGGGGAACAGAGGACATCCTTGGAGGCCTGGTACCACATTTGGTGGGATTCTTGGCTGAGATTCGCTATTCAAAGCCACCAACTTTACTTTGCACGCTCTTTTAATTTAGAGCTTGAAGTTTCTGGGAAAGCGGTATTAAAAAATAAGGTTTATCTGGGGATTTTGACAAGGGTGGATTTCCTTTGAGAAGGATAATCTGGACATGAATGTGTGAGGCTTGCAATTTCAAGTCCACAGGGGGCCAGCCAGGTGAGTGAAAGCTGGGGGCTGCAAGGGAAATGATGTATGCACAAAAGGAGGCATGTGTGGCCATTCAAATTCAGGAAAACTGAGCTTCTCATCCCAGCTTTCTCCTGACTCTAGGTCTGGAGCTGCTGGATCAGCAGGGAATGGGGAGTGAGAGGTGCTGGGAAAACACTCCTCAGGAAAGACAGAGCAGACACTCATTCCATGCTCTATTACTGGGGCATCATTGTGGCTGTGAACTTTGGATATTTGTATCTCTATTACCTTAGGGATTTCTCTTATTCATGAGCAGGATTCATTACACTCCGTTCTTGCAGAGAGCATCTCGGTAGGCAGCCACAGGTTATTGGGAAGTTGTTCCCATTATCTCTATGCCTCCTCCTGCCCCAAGTGGAAGTCAAGCTGGGGTCTCCCAGAAGTAGATAAGGGTAGCATGTTGTAGAGGAAAGAACATAAGCTTTGGGTCAGACAGCCCTGTGTTCAAACCCTGCCCTTACTACCTGCTGTGTGAGTAGAGACGTTTCCAATTCCTCTTCAGCAAGAGTTAATAGTGCTTACATCAAGGGGATTGGTAAGGATTGGAGGGACACGTTGTAGAAAGTACTGGTTTAACAAAGAACCAGCTCTTGGTGTAAATGTCTATTCCTCCCCACCTCCCTTTTTTTCCACTTGAATGGCTGATCATAATACCTATTTTCAGTGTGTTGTCTTCATTCAGCCAGGACTTGTTCTTTAGCTGCTCCAGTAAAGAAACCTCAGTAGTCCCCAGTACAACTTCCCACTTTACAGACTCGAAAACCGAGGTCCAGAGAGTGCAGCAGCTGGCATAGGGTAGTACCCAGCAGGCATCAGTGGAGGGCTTGCTATGTGCGAGGCATTGTATCTTTTATCCTTACAATAGTCTTGTGAGATGCTTTTTAAATCTACATTTTACAGACGACAAATGGAGAAAGACTTGGGCAATTAACCTGCACTCTACCAAGTCAAGGCCACACAAACCTTCAGCAAGGAAACCAGAGCTGTGATTGAAATAGGTCTGGGTTTCACCTTCTTCTACTCAAGGGTGCCTTTCCAACACCTGAATGGGATGGTCTACATCAAGGTTTTTATGTTTTCTGTGAGGTCAGGAAAAGTCCTTAATGAAATCTTTGAGAGGATCATCCACTGAGAAAAATCTAGAAATTTAAAAAATTAAAAAAAAAAATGAATAGACTTGGGGTGCCTAGGTGCCTCAGTGGGTTAAGCTTCTGCCTTCAGCTCAGGTCATGATCTCAGGGTCCTGTGCCTGAGCCCCGTGTTGGGCTCTCTGCTCAGCCGGGAGCCTGCTTCCCTTCCTCTCTCTCTGCCTACTTGTGATCTCTGTCAAAAAAAAAAAAAAAAGAAAAAAAAAAGGACTCTATTTTTTTTTACAGCAGTTTTCAGGTTGATAGAAAAACAAGTGGAAAGTATAGAGAATTTCCATGCACCCCTTCAGTTGCCCTACCCCAACTCATGAGTGGGTACGTTTCTTATAATTCATGATCCAACACAGATATGTTATTATTAACTAAAACCCATAGTTCACATTAGGGTTTGTTCTTCGTGTTGTACATTCTGTGGTTTTGACAGAGGTGTAATGACATGTATCCATCATTGTAGTGTCACACAGAATGAATTTACTGCCCTGAAACCCTCCGCGTTCCTCCTATTCATCCATCTCTTCCCCTTACCCATAGCAACAGTGATCCCTTACTCTCTCCATAGTTTTGTCTTTTCTAGAATGGCATATAGTTAGAATGATACTATTTGTAACCTTTTTGGATTGCCTTCTTTCCCTTAGCAATAAGCATTTAAAGTTCCTCCGGGTCTTTTTGTGACTTGATCAGTCATTTCCCTTTATGGCTAAATGATATTCCATTGCCTGGATGTGTTTATCCATTCACCTACTGAAGGACATCTTGGTTGCTTCTGAGTTGTTGCAGATTTTTCTGTAATAGAAATGGTCTTCGATTTGGCAACTGGAATGACAGGCTTAGCTTTAAGAATAATCCCAACTTCTCCAATTACATTTATTTATTTCAATCTGGTTTGCTTCCGTTGTCACACACAAGGATTCCTCATTTCTCCTAGCTCATGCTCCTTTATTGAAAGAGGAACAACCTGCATCATAGAACTGGCAGAACTCCGGGGCTTGGGACCCTCTCAGGGTTGAAGTTCACAATGTCCTCTTGGACTCTCAGGCTTAATTAGATTTAGGGGAACTTAGAAACAGTCAGCAACTGTGGAGTCTTAGCCTACAGAAAAATCTCACATGGAAGATTCTGACACACTGCTGGCCATTCAGGGTGCTTTGGGCATGGGCAAGATTCTTAGTAATTTTCAATCCCACTGCTCCTTCTCCTAAAGTTGGCCTGGGAAAGAACGATTTCTCAACAGCTGTGGCTCTCCAGAGCACAATGGGGAGCAAACGAAGAACATGAGGCTACAGTGTGTGCATGTGTGTGTCTGTGTGTAAGTGTGTGGGGAGCGGCCCACAGTAAGTATTGCTATACTGAGTATTGCTGTAATAATTATTGCAAAAGACCTCCACACAAACACATATGTAACTAGAATTGATAGAAGAATGTGTAGGACTCTGAAGAGTTTGGTATTATTACTTCTCTGGGCATTGATTTCTTCTTAGTACTATATCTGATTTTCAAAGTTTCCCCTTTTATGGTCTATATAGGTTCAACTCTAAGGAATCACATAGGGGAAAGTATATATAAGTAAGAAAATTTTCCATGAGACTTTACTATATATAATCTGGACAAAACCCCATGTGTACCCACTTTATCCTTTTTATGGCCCAGAGGAAGTGTGAGTGGGCCAGGTTTTGACTGTATGGGATGGGCCTAGCCTGGTGGCATCAGGACTGGAGCAGGAGCTTATTTAGCGGTAGGCTGAGTGGAACTGGAAACGGAAGTCATTCTGAAGGAGAGCAAAGGTCAAAGTGGTATCAATACATTCAAGGCTTGATGATCCATGTAAAACAAAAGGCTCGGTGGCTAGCCCAAGCCAACTCTACGGCAAGGTCAAGCAGCCAGCCAGAAGCGGGCAGACAGGGAGAGCAAGAGGGGGTTCTGAGGAAATCAGGGAGGTTCCAAGCAGACCATCCGGGTTCCTGTGTGTGGCCGCTGGGTAGGCTGGCTCAGATAGGGGGCTGTGAAGGGGCCGTGAATTCCTTGCAAAACTGGAATATAAGCACTGTACCGAGCTTGAGAGTTAGTCTGAGTATAATACAGAACTGAGGCAAGAGTGGCTTGAGTAACAGGTGCTCAGTGGGTGTCACAGCTGTGAGTCCAGCTTCTCTGTGATTCTCTTGGCTTTCCCCGTAGGCTTTCACGACAGCCAAAACTGCTGTCCCCATCGTGCCTTTCTACAGGAGCAGCCTGAGGTCCAAGGGCATCTCTGCTCAGGGAGAAAAATCTTTGCTCAGCCTTACACCCATGTGAATCTGTTAGCCGGGACTGGGCCACAAACCCAGATCCTGGCTGCAAGGGAGGGAACTATAAAGCCAGGGTCTGGTATTTTTCATGTTTTCATGCCCTGGGGTCTTTAAGGTCTTGTTCAGATAATATAAACTTCAACCTCTTTGCTGTTTCACATCTCAGCCCCCATTTTGGATTGTTCTTGGTCCTGGCGGAAAGAACAGTCACGGATGACCCACAACTACTCCTGAAAACTCTAAATGTGAGACAAACAGGAAGCTGGTGTTTCCTAGCCTGTCATTGCCTATATCCTGTCGCTGTTGGTGACGTAACTGGAGATGGCAGGTTGTGATCGAGAACTCTTGCACTGAGGAAGAAGGAAGGTTTGGGGGAAATGCTGGTATCAGGCATGGAATGTGTAGGTCATAAACCGTGTCGCTCGTCAAAGGATCTGTCACACACAAGCTAGCATATGACAAATATACAAGCTATGAAATGAATTTTAAGATCTGTTCCCACTCTCAGAGTCGACTTTTCCCATGGCTTTCTCTGAATTCAGCTGACTTTATTTGGCACTGCTTTGTGGGCACGTGTCTAATAATAATCCTGTCGCAGGATCACAGTTTATATGCAAGGGGCTGGATTGTTCTATATCTGGCTTAGTTGCTTGAAGAATTGTGTGTTCCAGCATCCCCGATCCCTCTGTGGTTCGGATTTAGAGGTGGCCAACACAGACACCGGCGTGAGGTTTGAGAGACAGAGGGAAGGAGTAGCCATTTTTCTCTGAAGCTCTTTGTAGCCTGAATTGGTGGTAGCAAGATGGGTGGCGCCTGGCAGGTTCCAGAATCTCCTTGTTGCTTCTTCACTGTCCAGCTCTGCCCTGCCCTTCCCTCCTTCCTTCCTTCCTTTCTTGGAAAGAGAACGTGAGGGGGGATGGTGGCCCAGAGGGAAAGTGAGAGAGAGAGAGAGAGAGAGAATCTCAAGCAGACTCCCTGCTGAGCCCAGATTCTGACACTGGGCTTGATCTCAGGACCCTGAGATCATGACCTGAGCTGAAATCAAGAGTTGGCCACTTAACACACTAAGCCACCCAGGCACCCCTGTCCAGCTCTTCTTTCGGATGGTTGGCCCAGCTAAGGGACAGTCCTCCACCAGCTACATGGTTGTGGATCTGCAGTGGTTAACACCCTGTTCCTTCCGCCCCCCAACCCCCCCCACCAAAAAGCCACCCCACTGTCATCAGCCTCAGTGATGGAACAGCACCCGGCTTTCCCGTTTCCCAGCCAGCTCTGACTGGTTCGCGTGGCTAGTGCTTCAGGAGGGGGACCAGACCGTGAGTTTTCTCTGATTTCTCTCACTTCCCCTTCCAGATTTTTCCTTTCCAGACTCCTCCCGCCATTGTGTCAGGTCTAACCCCACACTAAAGCTCATTCCATGGTACTCACTGCAGCTCTCCTTTCCTGAGCACAACCTGACTGAGAGATACGGCCCCTCAAACATACGTAAAACTACCCTTCAGTTATTTTCTCTAACCCACGTTTAAAACCCCTATTTCTACCAATGATAAGATGCGGTAGGATACGATTTACACTTGCCAAAGTAAGGAAATTCTGTCTCTTATAGTTCAAAGTCATCATTTCTGGGTTAATTCACGCCATTTGGCATTTCCTTTCCTCCTCTTCTTTCTAGGGGCCATGTTCCTGGGTGTGAGGGGAAAGGCACCCATCCTCCGGGCGCTCCTGGCTCACTGAGCTCTGCTGTAGTGTGGCAAGGTGCTAGCCGGATGCCCTGCTCGGCTCTCCCCTGACATGTGGCGACTTCCACGTGGTCCTTTGGGCCAGTGTGCTGGGACCTGCTGCTGAACTCCAAGGCCCCTGACATTTGCCTTCACTGACCAGGTGGTCACCTGCTCTGGCCTCATCTCCTCACTCCACGTCTCCGTCAGCTCACTGGGCCTCCCAGCATCTCCACATGCCTCCACTGGGGCCTCCTGCATTCCTGAATTCTGTCACAAGGCTGTGTGGAAAGCAGGGTGCCATGCCAGAACAAATCTGGAGGTTTATACATGGAAAGGGGGAATCCACAAGCAGGGAGGAAAAGGTTCCTAGAAGTCTCCAGAAGGTTGAAGGGAAGATGTCATGGGGACAGAGATGTGCCCTGGGAAAGCAGGGCATGGAGGTCAAGATTTCTGAGGTGGAGCAGTTCTAGGAGCTGCCAGCCTCAGGAGTGTTCCCCGGGAGCCGGAGCATGACAGACCAGAAATGAAGTACCAGGAAAGTCACCTTCCTTCGTGCAATCTGATCTTGTTGAGTGTGCTTTGGCAAGGGTTCAAGGAGAGCAGCATGGAAGCCCTAGGGTTTGGGGAAAAGCAGAAGGAGGTCTAGGAGAATAAACTAATCGTGGATTTGGTTAGCCAGCCTCCTGAGTTTAAACCTGGATATCTAGGGTCAAAGGTCGATTGTTTCTTCAAACCTTGCTTTCCTCAGGTGCTAAATGGGGACGGTGATAGCTCTTCTGCGGGACGATTGTGAAATACTGAGCATACAGCGGGTGCTTGGTGCAGTAAATCTGCACTAGGCACATTTCTTACTCGTCATTAGCTCTCAGTTGCTAGAAAGTGAAATAGTTAAAAACACATCACTGTATTTCCTCAAGATGCCTGCACTTCCCATTGGGTTCTAGAATCCAGAGGATATATAATATATCTATATAAATACAAGATATAATATACCTTACATTTTGGCCTTTTTGTTCTTTTATCAAAACCATGGTGCATCTTATAATTTATAGTACCTTGAATTGAGGAAATATATTATTTGCTTCCATTCCATGTAGGTACAAAGGATACAAGATACAAGTTTGGTGTTCTTGTGTTTTCCCTCATTTCGTCATTGGATGGTGGGTCCATTCTCCTATTGCTACCCTTACCCCCTGCCGCTTAATGAAAAAATATAGCTAACACTTTGAAATGGAAAAATTACTGTAGCTTTGAATGGGCAATCTTCAAAATACCGAGTTTTAAAAATAGAGAAGTCCTGAACCTCCTACGTCACACTGTGCTGCCATCGTTTCTTTAAATATCTGCTTCACCCCATGAGACTGTAAGTTCCCTGCAAGCAAGGAATGTGTCCTAATGATCGTTGTGCGCCCAGGACTCAGTCTGTCTAGTGTCAGGCTCAGTAAATACCATCCTAGTGAGTGACTTAAAAGTTGAACCTGGAGAAGAGAAAGGTCCACATGGATACCTGATGCATGTCAAGATAATGAAAGATAAAGAAAAATCCGAAGAAGGATAGATGCTTCTGTTATCAGAAGAGATTAGCCTGGAACGGTAGCATGAGGTATTCTAGTGAGACTCAAGGAAGAACTTTCTGACGCAGAAGCTGTGAATGGGAGCTAGTAACAAAGAACGATAGTGGCCTCCCTCCTTTCATTGGTCAGTAGGTGCCCCTGAAGGGGAGGGCAGAACTAGCTGACCTTCTAAGCTTGATTCATCTCTCTTTGAGACTACTCCTTTTTTAGTGGTTTTTCTCACTTGCTGCAAACCATTGCTGTTTTCTCCACTGGTGAAAGTGACCCTGGCCAATATTTTTGTAGTCCTCAGAGCATTTCACAGCTGATCTTCATGATCATGGGCTGGTGTGGATGTCTGCAGGGGTTCAGAGACTGAGCAAGGTAGGGACCCCACCTACCCACCCTACTCACCCTGCCAACAGTCCAGAATCTGGTCTCTTTCAAAGACCTACATGAGTTTTAGAAACCAAACAAAGAAAACTTGTTTTGCACTGAAGGAAAATACCAAACCAAAGCAACGACAACTTTGCCTGACCTTTAAAACCCCTGTAAGCCTGAGGGCAGTTGGCTGTACCTTGTAAAAACTCTGATCTTTTGACTAAAGAAGAATGCTAATCAGCTCGGCTTTGCCAACCTCCATTTGTTGCCCGTTGCTAAGTGATAGCTAAAGAAGATTAGCGATCATAGATCATAGGTGAATGGAAATTTCTGCCCTGGGCTTTTGTTTGCAGTGATGAAAAATAGTTTAGGGTATTTGAGGGGGGAAAAAAACCCTCTTCTAAGTCTTTGGCTTTTGAATCGTTTTTAAAGAGCCCCTCTCTGTCTCAACAGACTCAAAGGCCGGAAGAAGCAATAAATGGTATTCTGCCTTCCTGAGCACCCCTCACTTTTGGTTTTTCTCCTGCTTGTTACCATTTCTTTGGCTACACGTCTAATGATGGAGAAGGCACGAGATCACCCAGCAGGACCTATTATATCCCTGTTCTCACCTCAGCTTACTCCTCCATAAAATGGGAGAAAATAATAGGATGTTTCTCTAAGATTGCTGTGAGGAGAAAATCAGACAACAGTAGGAGAAATGCTCAGTTAGCCTCATGCCTACAGATTGAAAGTGCCAGTATATAACACGAACTAACTCATTACCACCAATGTTATCATATATCCGTGTCTCTGTGTGGCTCCAGAGTAGTATTATTCCAAAGTGAAATGCACATTTATTTTCTGCTCTTAAAGACTACCTACAGTTGCAATTTTGGCTGGAGCGAGAACCACCGAATGAAAGGCCTTTCCTATCCGAAAGCTTTACCTTGCCGTGTGTGCCTGGGAGCTGCACCCCTGTGAGCCCCACCTCCGTGGCTTGTCTCAAAAGTGGGCCATTGAGCCTCTTGTAGCTGCATGTGGTTAGGAAGGGCTGTGTAGTGGTCAAGACCTGTCCCAAGTTCCTTGCAATTACTGAAAGTAATTTAGGAGCATCTCTGTGCTGTCACTTTCAAGTGCCTCCTTAATCCACATCTGGCACTGCACAGAATTGCCCTTCATTTATTTAGTAATTTGAATCTTTTAAAAAAAATTACATAGAATTGATTTTTTATTAACTCTGCCAGTAACCTACTGTTTACAGTTTTTACCCGATAAACAACACTGTGATGAACATCCTTATACATCCATCGTATCATAATTGTAAGGTTATCTTTTAAAGTAAAATCTAGAAGCTGAGCTGCAGAATCTGATGACCTTTTGATGGGTTGTTAGAATGATTGTTGGATGCATCTGGTAGTAAATGTTCTTCATCTCCCATTACCAGGGCCTTGTGAGAGTTGGGGGAAAGATCTGGAGAATTTGTTTGCCTCTATGTTCAGAAAGAGCACTAATTTTAACTTTCTGATTTTTACTTATAGCCAAATATTGGAGAAAGAGAGAGAAAGAATATTCTTCTTAATCATTACCTATCTTCATTTCTGTTTCCTCCTTACTTTTGACTCTGAACTGGGTAGATAGATCGCTAAACCACCTTCCTAATTTTTAAGACTAAATCCTGTACTAGGAACAACACAGTGGATAACACTATCTTTCCCGAGAATGGTCGGTCCATGTTGTGTGGGAATTTTACTTCTCTTCATTTGCAAAGGAAGCTCCTGCATGGACAAGCTCATCCCTTGGAAAAGCAAGAATCCCCATCTATCTCTGATCTAGCGGCTCTCAAAGAAATCTGAAGAATGCTTTGTTTCTATGTCTTTTCTCTTCTGCATTCACCTCTAACTAAAGGCCCCTTTCTAGTGTTTCCCTTTCAATTCTCAGAGAAAGGAATGAACTGGACCAGGTATTCACCATCATTATGTTGTGGGCAGATCTTCGAACTTGTCTAACCCTCGGGCTTCTGGGCACCCTATAGATGACTATTCTTGGGCCAAGCATCCCTCTCTCTCATCAGTGTGTGTGTGTGTTGTCTTCATCCATTTGGGCCACTGCTTCACCCACCTAACCTAATCACCCCCCGAAGGCCCCCTACCTCCCAACATTATCACATTGAAGGTTAGTTTTCAACATGTGAATTTTGAGGGGACACACTTAGTCTACAGCAGATGTGCATTGTTTGGAGTGGAAGGGCCCCACTGATGCTCTGCAAGTTTGAGTGGGGCATATAGCATTTAATGAACCTGTATGCATGCTCTTACTCAGGGATTTCTCTTAGAATATCAAGTGAGGAGATTTGGTAAAAAGGAGCTTCTGCATGAATAGACATTTCTGCAAAGACGACATCCAGATGGCCAAAAGACACATGAAAAAGTGCTCCACATCACTCGGCATCAGGGAAATACAAATCAAAACCACAATGAGATACCACCTCACACCAGTCAGAATGGCGAAAATTAACAAGTCAGGAAATGACAGATGCTGGTGAGGATGCGGAGAAAGGGGAACCCTCCTACACTATTGGTGGGAATGCAAGCTGGTGCAACCACTCTGAAAAACAGCATGGAGGTTCCTCAAAAAGTTGAAAATAAAGCTACCCTACGACCCAGGAATTGCACTACTGGGTATTTACCCTAAAGATACAAACAGTGATCTGAAGGGGCATGTGCACCCTAATGTTTATAGCAGCAATTTCCCCAATAGCCAAACTATGGAAAGAACCTAGATGTCCATCAACAGAGGAATGGATAAAGGAGATGTGGTATATATATATATATATATATATATATATATATATATATATATATTGGAATACTATGCAGCCATCAAAATAAATGAAATCTTGCCATTTGAGATGACGTGGATGGAACTAGAGGGCATTATACTTAGCAAAATAAGTCAATCAGAGAAAGACAACTCTCATATGATCTCCCTGATATGAGGAAGTGGAGATGCAACATGGGGGGTTGGGGGTTAGGAAAAGAATAAATGAAACAAGATGGGATTGGGAGGGAGACAAACCATAAGAGACTCTTACTGTCACAAAACAAACTGAGGGTTGCCCAGGAGAGGTGGGTAGGGAGAGGTGATGGTGTTAAGGACATTGGGGAGGGCATGTACTATGGTGAGTGCTGTGAAGTGTGTAAACCTGGTGATTCACAGACCTGTACCCCTAGGGCTAATAATACATTATATGTTTATAAATTTTTTAAAAAAATTATTTAAAATACATAAATAAATATAAAACAAAGTAAAAAAAAAAAAGGAGCTCCTGAAAATATCTAAGTATTTACCCTATGATGAAAGAATTGCAATCCTAGTTATATGCCCAAGGGGAATGGAAACACACAGCCACAAAGACTTGAATAAGAATGTTCCTATAGCTTTATTCTTGATAACAGAATTGTAAAACAGTTTAGATGTTCAGCAAGATGAAAATGGATAAGCAACTTTGAGATCATTATTCTATAGAACACTAATGCCAATGAAAAGGAATGTATCACGGACACAACACAGGTGAATCTCAAAAACATTACATTGAGTGAAAGGAGCCTTATCCCAAAGGGCACACACTGGATGACTCCGTTTACATGAAGTTCTAGAAGAGGCAAAACAAAATAATACAAATATCATAAAACAATTGGTTGCTTCTGGGGGTCGGGACTGGGACTGAACAAAAAGAGGCATTAGTATTTTCTGGTGTGATAGTAATGACTATATCTTGAAAGAGGTTTGGGTGACAAAAGTGTATGCATCTGTCAAAACTTAGCATATGGGCACTTAAAACTGGTGCCTTTCATTGTGTGCAGTTTTTTCTAGGAGGAAAAAGTATAATCAAATCTTGAGCTCTAGTTAAAGATATGGGCATGACATATTTAGAGTGATGTGTAATTATAGCTAGTACGTAATTTGAAATTCATGAAAAAGATGGATTGATGGATGGATAGAGAAATGGGTAGGTGATGTGATAAAGCAAGAATAGTAAAATGTTTAACACTGAAATCTTAGTGAGGGACTGTGGGTTTTCATTACAATTCTTTCAAACTTGCTGTGAGTGTGAAAAGTTTCCTAACAGTATTTCAGGAAGAATGCCTAGCAAAGCAAAATATGCCATTCAATTAATTTTGATAGTACTTAGTTTAGTTTTCAAGGCAACTCGACAACAAATGGTAATGATTGAGCATCTGTCATAGCATCATATATGTTTTATTATATACTGAGGATACAAGAATAAATACAGACTAAATTTTTGGCTCAGAAACCTTACAATTTCGTAAGGGAGACCAAAGTGAAATCAAATCAAACTATCATGGGAGAAACCATATGTCAACCATTTTTTGGAATACTCTAATTTCAAATACTTTTACTTTTTTTTTTTTTTTTAAAGATTTTTATTTATTTATTTATTTGACAGGCAAATCACAAGTAGGCAGAGAGGCAGGCCGAGTGAGAGGGGAGAAAGCAGGCTCCCTGCTGAGCAGAGAGCCCGATGCAGTACCCCATCCCAGGACCCTGAGATCATGACCTGAGCCGAAGGCAGAGGCTTTAACCCACTGAGTCACCCAGGTGCCCTCAAATACTTTTACTTTTTAAGTGTTAAGGGATTCATTAAGTAAATGGCCAATGTCACTTTGATTGCTTAACATTGCAAGACTTTTAATATAAATAAAATAAAAATCAGAGAAAAAAAACCTCCTGTCAAATGCTGTATTTTATTTTGTTTAGCACACCTTTTTTTTTGCCATAACTGTACCCTACTTCTCTGTTGGTTCCGTGACCTTGTTTACATAATATTTAAAACTTATGGGGCGCGTGGGTGGCTCAGTAGGTTGAGCACTGGACTCTGGGTTTTGGATCTGGTCATGATCTCAGGGTCATGGGATCCAGACCCACCTACGGCTCTGTGCTCAGAAGGCAGTGTGCTTGAGATTCTCTTCCCCTCCTTTTGCCCTCCCCTTCCTCCCTCACCCCCACCACTCTCTCTCTCTCTCTCTCTCTCTCTCTCAGATAAATAAATAAATCTTTAAAAGGAAACATGCAAGGAAAAAGGTACTAAGAATACTTAGAAAATTCAATGAAACTCAGAAAAAAAGACATTCTCATGGGTTGGAATTATCAATTTCCCCACCCTGCTCCTTTGATATCTCCCATCTGCGGTCCATCTTCCTCTATAGCCCAAGGGCTCTTTGATCATACCATCATCTTGCTCCAAAATTTTCTCTGGCTCTCTACTGCGTAATGTAGTCCTACAACCTTAGCCTGTGGTCTGTACCTGCCTTTTCACCAGACTGCTGCTGGGCCCACTCATTGTCATTCTCCAGACTCTAGCCACTCTCACTGGTTGGAGGTGAGCCTCTGGTCCAGCTGATCTCTGTTTACAGATCTTCACTTTTTCATGAAAAGTCCATCTCTCTAAGAAAGCGTCTTAGATAGTCCCACCCCAACCTCACAGAGCGATTAATATCTGCAAGCAGTCTTGGAATTTTCTTTCTATCTCTGATGGCTGGTTTACTGCAGATTGTCTTGATTTTCAGAAGGTGCTTGCAACTATCACTTCCACTGCTGTGGGGGCCCTTGGAGGGCAAGGGTTGGGCCTTACTCATCTTTGGATGAACTTAAAGTCACTGAACAGTGCTCAGCACATAGTGAGAATTCAACATGCATTGTTTAATTGAATCTCAACATTTATTCTTAAAATTAACCCGCACCAGGCTGAGTGTATTATTTGTAAATGCATCAGCCAGTATCATTTCTTCCAAAATGCAGCCTTTGCCCCCGCCCTTAAGATTTATTTATTTATTTGAGAGAGAGAAAGAGAGAGAATGCAAGCACATAGGTGAGCAAGCGTGGAGGGGCAGAGGGAGAGAGAATCTCCAGCAGACTCCCTGCTGAGGGCACAGTAGGTCATCTGTTGTCAAGAGGCTCCACCTCAGGACGCTGAGATCGTGACCTTCGCTGAAACCAAGAGTCAGACCCTCCACTGACTTGGTCACCCAGCCATCCCTAAAGGACAGCCTTTCTAACAGAGACAAAGGCTCATGAATGACCTTCAGCTAGACATTGTGTATTTCACCACCAAAGGAACCATATGGGTACTATTTGGCTTCTATAAGTCTGGGCCTAGTCTCCCAGGTAATCCTGAAACATACCATATTTTATCTGGGAGGAGCATGGTTCGCAATGTCAGGTATTGGCCTTTGTGGGTTTGCACTGCAAATCAACTTATTAATTTGCTTAATTCTTTTTCTTTTAAGCGTTGACGCTGATTGACTTTGCTTCTTTCGCTGCGTGCATAGTGCCATCTAGTGACCAGGGGACATATAACACTCATTGACTCCTACAGCGACTGAAACAATGGCTCTAGGATGTGCCCAGGCTTGGGTAATTATGCTTCTGTTATTCCCTCTGTTTCTGTAGTCCGGAGGACCTCCATGTGAGTTATTACTAGGTGAACGGTACACATAGTTTAAGGCTAAGTCAACTCAACATGGTCTTTTTCTAGTGGGAGTATATTTAGAAGCGTTCGGGAAGTTTGTATTTTGCGCCCTGTCTCACTTCTTTCGTAGTTTCCCCCCAAGGGCTGTTTCCCCTCCACAACCTGGTTTTTGTCCTTTGAGAGAGAGCCCTGGAAAACTGGGGCCACAGCACCAGTGGTTCTTGGAGGGGTAAAATAAATCTCTAGCAGAGCTCACCTCAAGACGGTTATATGACCAAACTTTCTACTAGAAGAAGCCGCAGATGAGACGAGGTGGGATGTGGGGGTTCCATCCTAACACGGGCCCTGGGTAAAAGGGCAGAACAATAAAACAGTCCAAGCAGTCAGCACGTAGAAACTCTGAAAGAAACAAGAGTCTTTGAGCCCCTGCAAATAGTTTCCACTATGCATTAAAATCTCATAGTTCTCTTCACACCCAAACCCCTCAAATCTTTTCTCAGAGTCCACTGATTAATACTTCATAATGAGAACAAAACTTGGGTTTGTTTTGGGATGTACCAATTAGAGGTTGCAAATTTAATGAAGTATTGACAGATGGGGCGCTGACATCATCCATCATACACAGGCTTAGGAAATCCATTTTGAAAACTTGGCTGGATTTTCAAAATTCACACTTGTCCTGCTTGGGTGTATCATGAGGAGACAAAGATCAAAACAGCCCATTCCTGCCTTCAGTGACCTCCGTTGCAAGGGGCAAGGGGATTTGAAGCAAGAATAAGATACAGGAAACAATTAAAGAAATAGAGAAAATCATTTGCTTTTTCTTCTTTCATCTGTATTTTGCTTTTCTCCAACAAAGTACATGTAATTCAACAAAATATTTTGATAAAATATCACTTTAAAAAGAAAAATTGGAACAAAATAAAGAAGGGGTTGAGCCCAGGCAGTACATCTTTCCAAGAAAAATAATTAAATAGCCTCATTGCTAATTTTCCTAAGCCATCTGACCATTAAGCAAAAGACAATTTAAAAATTTTAAAATATTGATATTTTTGGCTAGTTAGGGATAGATGGGTGCTATCCTAGTGATTTATTATAAAGCAAACAAATATTAAACCAATTCCGCAAAACGTATAAATATTTATGAGCAGACAAGCACGAACACAGTTATATAACCAGATTTTGTAGCTCAGGACACGTCTAGTCATTTCACCAATGAAAAATCATTTCTATCCCTTATGTTAATTAGCAAACCCTCTGATAGTGGATTTTAATAATGATATTTGAAGGGCTAAGTAACCACCCCTGGAATTTCAATTTCTGATTAAGATTCCTCAAACACCACTCTTGTTAAGTGGGAAAACACTAGAATTAATTTGAATACATGTTTATCACATACCTGATACTGAAGTGTTTTGAAATGAATTACCTCATGGACATGACAACAGAAGTCATAATGAAGAAGCAGATCAATACATTTTATCTTAAGGTCTTTGTAGCCACATTTTTAAAAAATTTGGTGTGAAGACAGAAAGAATAGTTTACAGACTTAAGTTAAAAATATAAAAGAAAACAAGGAAAGGTCACTGTGCTATGTATAGAAGCCTCAGAATTGAGTAAGAAAAAAAATTAATCCTTAGAATGAGTTCCGAGGGAAAGGATAATTATGCTTCCCCTAGCTTATTGGAGTCATTGGTGGTGCACGTATTGCCAGTGTCTGAGGAAACTGAAAGGCAATGCAAAGCATGTGGCCAGGGCCACCGAGCTGGGAATGTCAGCTGCTGTCAACAGTACTTAGGTCCATGGCTTGGGACAACCGGATGTGTTTTTGCTTTGATTACCGTTGAAATTTCTCTGTAGGCTTCATGGATACTCTGCAGGCTCCTCATTTAGGCTGCTTTCAACCAGGTTTCAACTTTATTACTGCAACAAGCACATTTTACTAATAATTAACCGAATAATGGGATGAAGAAATTCATGCATTTCGTGGAAAAAATAGTACAGCTTTTCAAGTGAAGGCTGGTTTTTCACCAGGTCTTACCGGCTGAGTTGTGTTCCCTCAAAATTCATGTTAAAATCCTAACCGCCAATACCTCAGGATGTGACTATATTTGGAGATAAGGTCTTTACAAAGGGAATAAAGTTAAGAAGAGGTCATCAGGATGGGTCCTAATTCAATATGACTGGTGTCCTTATAAGAAGGGGAAGTATGGAGATAGATATGGACAGAAGGAAGACCATGAGAAAGCACAGGGAGAAGACTGCCCTTGACAAGCCAATGAATGAGGCCTTGGAAGAAACAGACCCTGCTGACACCTTGATCTTCGACTCCTAGCCTCCAGAATTGTAAGAAAATAAATGTAATTTAAGGCCCCCAGTCTCTGTGACTTGGTTGTGGCAGCCCAAACAGACTAACGCAGCAAAATTTGTACTGTGTCACTGACTGTCCCAGGGGGAAGCAGATGAATGTTAGGGGAGTTTAGTGGATCATATACACATGGTGAGGCAGGTGAGGAAAACTTCAAGGCAAAGGCCAGGGTCCTGAGTCTGACACAGTCGAGGAGGGAGCCATTACCACCAACAAGCCTCGAGGAGAAAGGAGAGGGAGTGGGTCTGGGAACTCAGAAAAGGAGTTTCTGTAAAGAGAGAGGTGCTTGACAGGTGCCCACAGAGGGAGAGAGGGGAAGACATGCCCTGATCTTGTATTTCTCTTTCTGGACATTCTCCAGCCAAGGCTTCCCCCCCCCCGACCATACCCACCTTAGAGGCAGAGGGCAAGGATGCCCATTGAAGCCTCTGGGAAGAACAAGTTCCAGGTCTCAGAGCAACGTGAAAAAGAAGACTAGAGAGTGGACATAAAGAGGCAAATGGAAAATGTCCAGCCAGGTGCATATCTGGATTTTTAACAGAGGCATACCTGCTTCATCTCATTGTCTCTACTGGGCTAATGGATTGGTCGACGTTCTGGAAGCTGTGGAATAATGAGAGCCCATTTCCATTCACTAATGGACTTGATACAGGTTTCAGAATATTTGTGCCGAGGATACGTGGGTATGGAGGAAGGTGTGGGGGACAGGAGACAGCAGTTGAAGATCTAGTGACATGGCAGCATCCACAAAGTGGAAGTTCAAGGCTCATGTGCATTGTCTGTGAAGTAGTAGAAGAGTTGAAGGTAGACTATGATAAAGATAGAAATGGCCTAAATTTGTGCCATCCAATTGGTAACCACTTGCCACAGGGAGCATAGCCCTAAACTGTGAGGGTAAGAACAAATCTAAGAAACAAATTAAATTTTTCTTGGTACAAAAAGAGAGAGACTTGCTCTCCCCTTTCCTCTTCCTCAGAGCATTTACTTTAGAAAACTTAATCATTGCTAATTCTTTCTCTGCCCTTTTCAGATACTATAGAAATCTTTTTAAAACTAAATGAGCTTTTTGTTAAATTTCCAAGGAGCAATGTTTTTCTCTAAGACCTGGGAGTCATCTCTTTGAACATCAAAGATGAGAACATCAAGGAAGAGAGAACCTCGATCTCCCCTTCTCCATGGCATCTGGCTCCAGATTGTAACTAGCTACCTATCACAGAGATAGTAGTCTTATTCTTTCTTTGGATAAAGGCAGTCAGCAACACAATGGCTACCTCAATTCCCAGGTGAATTTAAGACACACTGTGTATGACCAATGGTGCTGGCAAGTGTTGCTTGACGACAAGATCTCATTATGTTGTGAACACACATGTAATGGGTTGTGTCTGCCGGGCTATATAAAAAAGTGAGATTTCTGTCTTTGCAATTTCTTAATGGGTGGCCTGTGATGCACATCCCATTCTGGCATAATGCTTGTTCAGTAATAAAACTGTTTTCTTTCTCTTCTACTCATGCAGAGAGTTTTTTCGGGTTGGCAGGAGATAGTTTTTTAATTGGATTTTTTAAAATGTGGATTTAATTTAATTTCCACAAGAGCAACCAGTTGAAAGGTCAATGGAGGAGGTACGGTGGCATCCTAGAACATTCAACACACAAAGGAAGGCAGGAAAGGAGCAGACAAATGAAAAACAAACAGATGGGACAAAGAGAAAACAAATACCAAGATGGCAGGCTTAAGCTCATCAATATGAATAATTGATGCAAGTAGACTAAACCCTCCCCCCAGCATTCTAAGTCAGGAAGTGTTAAAATGGTTAAGAAATAAGACCCACCTCTCTATGTATAAGAAATACATTATAAAGTTGAGAGCAAAAAGATCTGATATAAATTATGAGAACACTAAGCATAATAAAACCAGTATGGCAATATTAATGTTAGGCAAAGCAGATTTCAAGACAAAAAATATAATCAGAGAGAAAGAGAGATATTCTATAATGATAAAAGGGTCAATTCCCTGAAGAGACACAATAATGCTAAATATATTTGTACCCATTAGCACAGGTCTAACACGTTTCAAGATACAGGTAGCAGAACTGGAAAAAATTAAACGAGGAGTAGGCAGAGCCACAATCAGCCAGAGATTTTAATATCCCTCTCTCAGCAGTTAATAGAAACAATAGGCCAAAAAAAAAATCAATGATGATAGAGGACTTGAACTCCACTAAAATAGCAAAGCCAAGAAATTTTGGTATGTTAAAGAAGTTAAGATTTAATTACCTTAACACCGTCTTTGGAAGCACCTCATTTCCAGGTGTTACTTGATAAGCAACATCTTACTGTAAACATTTTGATGCGGTGGTGGTTGGAATATGGTCTGTAGGGATCAACCAAATATTGCTCCCATGTGCCATTTGGGATAGGAGCTCTGAGGTCACAGAAATACTGCATGGTCTTTGTGCTTTAGGAAGTCTTGCTGTGCCAGTGTTGTGAAATATTTATTATTGATGTTGCATTATAGTATAGGCAGAAACATTGATCTTTTCTCTTATAAACTATACTAAGTTACTAAAGCAGCTTCTTAACACTGATTGAATGATTTCATCTCTTTGAGTTAGATGTGTGAGCTTGCTTTAGCTGAACTCAACAGCTTCCTCCAATGTTACTTTGGGGGCAGAGAGCGAACTCCAGTCCCTTAGGAACAAGGTTGCCAGAATTGGCAAAGAGAAATACAGAGTGCCTAGCTAAATCTGAATTTCAGCTAAACAACAGAGATTTTTTTTTTTTTTTTACTAGGGGACATATTTATATTAAAATACATCTGAAATTAAAATTTCAGCAGGCCTTCTGGAAATGATGCTTTTCCAAGGTTGTAAGCAGTTCTAATTCAAATACCGAAGTCAAACGCCTTCTTTCGGGGAGCTGTCTCCTGTGATGCAGAACTATAGTCCTTGTAAACTATGACGGAGCAATAAAAAGATGATGGAAAAGGGTCACTCTCAAGGTCATCTTTTTATTTAAATATTTTATGATGATGCCCATACAAATATAATCTCCCAAGGAACAAATGTAAAACTTAAAACAAATCATCATTTCAGGTACAAAAAAACCGTTTAGAAAATGTGATTATGTTACATACAAGAGACAGGTTAGGTTTTCCAAGTCTGTCCAAGGAGGAAGATTAAGACCAAGTTTGGATTTTTGGAGTATGCAGGTCGTACTCACATTTCACACAGTAGTGAAATTCCTGTTGCATACACGGCAAAATAGAACTATTAAGTATATAATGGGAGGAAAAAAAGCAACAATTGCTAAGTAGAGAGTAAAAAATTTAGATCATAGAAGATTGACCTTCATCTTGGCCACATACTTATGATATTTAAAAGTATCTGCCTTTTACCCATATATACAGTAAGTAGGGGCAAAACGTATCAATCTTTTGTATAGCATAATTCAAGTAAAAAACACGCCTAAAAAAATAATTCTTGAAGATTCATTTCCCTAGCAAAATACCTTGAAAAATAAAAATATTACATAGTCTTTAAAGTTTATGAAAATTATTTTGTTGTGGGAAATATTCACATAAACTGTTACTGATGTGCATGTATGCTTTGAAACTTTAAATGCCCTGTTTTTTCAAGGAGCAATTAAAGTATAATCTACTAAGAAGCCAAAATACCCAAATAACTTTGCAAAATGAAAGGCAAGGGTGTTGTCCAATTTCAGCCCCAATTGTTCAACTGAATATTTAATATTTAATATTCACGTAGTTAGGACTGGCCAGTCAGTGATTTTGAGATGTAGAATAAATTCATAATTTCAAACTCATAATTACTGACAGTATAGGGTTTTTCAGTATTTTTTTTCAACTACAAACAAAAGAGGATGGTTTCTAAAATTTGATTTGATTCCACAAACATTTATTCGGCACTCGTGTTATGTACTGAGGATATATAGCAGGGAAACAGCCAGGTTCTTATCACAGTGGAGAAGCCAGTCTGATGGTTAATTCAGCTGTACAAAATTAGAAGACAGTGTATCCGAGTTTGTAAAAATAGTATATTACTCTAAAACATAAAGTGATGTTATATTTATGAATTTTGCCCTGGAAGTGTTCATTATTTTCATGATTTTGGGGAGACACAGGGAAGCAATCATGCTATTTTTACAGTTATATAAGACACACTCACAGAAGCATACAATGTGTGTTCTTTACCATGTCGATGTTCCCAAATTCAATCAACCTAAAATAGATTAAAAGGCCAGTCTTCTAACTTAAAGAAAACCGTTGTCTAGACCGTGCACACAGTTTTGGAGAAACGAGGTGCTGATAATCTACTAGGAGTGATCAAGAATGGGATACAGAACAGCAATGTTCACGGTGAATACAGGGGGGCAAGAGGCCCAGTCAGCTTCATGGGTGGCTGGACTGGACAGCTGATGCCCCGGCTACCCTGTGTCGATCTGGTAAACTCTCACAAGACAGACTGACTCCCTGATTTGCTTTGTGAATATTGTTTGGCTCTGACTCACTAAAAGGCACTTAAGACACAGACAGCATCGTCCTTATGCCCTCAGCAAACCCTGGGGCCTCTCTGAAGCCCACTCCTGGCGGATGGGGCAGCGAGGCCGGTGATAGATTAGTGATGGAGCAGTGTTTTAAGCCCAATGTGTAGGTCTCTTAAGTCTACAGGCTCATCAAAAGACTGGCCCATTGAACACATGAAATGAGACCCTGGGTCAGACTCTGGAGGACTACGATTTAGGAGTAAGAATGCTGTACGATGCTGTGCTTGGAGACTCTGGTGGAAGGGGTGGTGCGAGTAGAAGTCAAATGACCAGACTCCTCTAAACTGAAATTTGGCAGGGGGCCACGGACCGCGGCTCCAGAAACCTCTGTCTTTCTGGCCATCTGTGAGGTTTCAGTAGGAAATCGGTAACCGGAGGCAGAGGTTTGCACCCTTTCTGTCACTGTCACGTTCCCTCCTGCTGCTGCAGCGGACACGGCCAGAGGGGACGGCAGCCCCAAGCTGGGGGCCAGGAAGCGCTCTCTCTCCCTCACCATAACATAATGTGCGTCTGGCAGAGGCTGAGAGCCTTCCAGAGAACCAGGCAGGCCCCCGTTGGGCTGTATGATTCTCTCGGTAACCACGACGCTACCGTCATTACCATATTGCCGCTCTACCGAGGGAGGGGCCGGCGCGTATACCCGCTCGGTCACAATAAGGGCCTGGGCCTGGCCAGGACCCAGGATCGCAGTGCTCGGCGGCATCGTGGAGCCTGCGGCATAAGAAGTTTCTGTTACTACAACGTTACCAGAAGCCAGTGGATCAGGGAGCCTTGTAGCTACCTTCTGACTCTGCCTGGAAGATTGAGAACTTTTGGTGACTATCTCCTGAGTTACTTTCTCTGTGTTTGCTTCAGGCAAAGGTTTTGGAACTTGAAAGCTACTACCAGTGAAGTAGGCATTCTCCGAATTAATCCTAGTTTGCTCACTGAATGAATGGGAAGTTGCCGTCATACTTGATGCTCCCACAGGTTTTTGCCTCGGCTCAATTTCCCCATCCATATCTATTTTTTGACCCAAGCAAATTTCAGCTAGTGTCCTGAATTTAAACCCTAAATCATCTAGAAAACGATCATCGAGTTCTCCTTCAATAAAACTGCAGCAGCCAATGGAACCATGGAGAGACTCGGTGTCTTCCTGAGAATAAACCAGAAGGCAATCTTTGCCAGCGTGAATGTCGTCTTCATCAGTGTAAGAGGCAGCTTTCTAAAATGGAAATAAAACAGAGGCAGCGAATTAGTGACAGCTTCACTTAAGAATAAGGCGATATTTCGGGGCACCTGGGTGGCTCGGTGGGTTGGCCTCTGTCTTTAGCTCAGGTCATGGTCTCGGGGCCCTGGGATCGAGCCCTGCATTAGGCTCTCTGCTCCACGGGAAGCCTGCTTCTCTGCCTGCTTGTGATCTCTGTCAAATAAATTAATAAAATCTTTAAAAAAAAAAAAGAAGAAGGCAATATTTCTGCCCCAAATGCGTAACCAGAGTCTCCTTATAAGAAAACATCAGAGAAACACAAATGGAAGGGCATCCTACAACACAGCTGGCCTGTATTCTTAAAAAAAATTCCTATCATGAAAGAAAAGAAAGGCAGGACTCTGGACTGGGTCTCGGATGGGAAAAACAATGGCTACAGAAAGACATTATTGTGATAACTCGCAAAATTAAATACGGAATATGGCACTGTTAAATCTCTAAATTTGTTCACTATACTATGTTAAGAAAATGTGCATGTGCACGTGTGTACCTGAGTGTGTGTGTGTGTGTGTGTGAGACAAAGAGAGAGAGGGGGACAGAAGAAGGGAGAGATTAGGAAAACAAATAGCAAATATGGCAAAGGGTTAATAATTGGGTAATGTGGATAAAGAATACACAGGAGTTCAAAATGTATAGGATAGTTGGAAATTTTCTGCGAAGTGTGAAGAGATTTCTGAATAAGAGTAAAAGATTGCTCACATACATACACAACCAAGTCTGACTGGAGCAGGGTAAGAGCAGAGAGGAAAAACCAAAATGAAACTAACAGGGCACCCCAGAGTGGAGTCTGCAGTGAGACTGAAAGGGGACGAGGAGAAACGGTTTTCTTAACACGAACCACATCGCCATCTTCCCGTGAAGCCAACAGGTGGGCAGATGGTCTGAAAGAAAGGAAGGGGGTAGGAGACAGGAAGGGGAAAAGCACTCCGGTAATGGGCTATGGTACAGAGAGCAGACAGAAATAAACTGGCCTCCTCAGAAGCCCATGCCTCCGCTCCTCTCAAGTGTCCTTCAGATGCCCAACACTCTGACTCTGCCCATCCCTGTGTGGGGCCCATGGCCTTCTTCTCAAGAAAGGTACCCAGACCTGCTTCTAATTCCTCACTCCAGGCGTGAGGTTTCTGACTCCATCCATCACCTCTCCTGCACCTCTCCTCCTGATTTTTTATGAACTGCCTCCATAGTGAGGCCAAGCAGAGAACATCTAAACAGGATAGATTGGGATTTTTAGGTCTGGTATTCTCTCTGCTCCCCGCACGCTCATCCCTATCAAGTCTGCTCCCGCGGAGGAACTGTACTTTCTGACCCACTGACATCTGGCTCCGTCATGGGACTTGCTCTGACTACTGAAATGTGAGCACAGAAAAGGCAGCTGTGTGAGGAGTCGGTCATTGCCCGGTTCTGCATGGCTCTGCAACCCGATCCCCGAGGACGGCCCCTGCCCAGTCCAGTGAGCTCTCTCGGTTTGTGTCTCAGAACAAAGGCAACATGGAGAAGAGGAGAGTTGTGTCAACTGACAAAAACAGGAATGTGAGAGATAAGCTTCTGTAAAAAGGAAGATTGTGGGGTCATTCATTATCACTAGATAGTGGAGCTGACTGATTGAATGGGTCTCCTCTGTCTTTCCTCACAGCCTATAGGCATTCTCTTAAAAAATGACAAAATCCTACTTAGATCCAAGGCAATGATTACCCGAATAATACGACTTTCAAATATAAACGTCTGTCCCCCCACCCCCCACCCCAGCACCTATAAAAACCAACCCTTACCTCAGTGAAATAACTTCTTAAGAATTCTTCATTGACTGGAACAGCAGCTGCTCGAGCTCCGACCAGGTCTCTGGAAGATCCTGTGGCTTTCATGACCCTTGTCCCATCAGCACCTATGTTGGCTCCTGTTGTCCCTATCCCTTCGGTCACTTGACCAGAAATCAGACTTCTGGGTTCTTCCCATCTTCCATCCACCTCAGTTACCTCATGATGCCCTTTGAGGAAGGCCAACCCACTTTCTTTGGGGGTTTCCTTGGTCATTGCACCTCCCACTGTCATGTCTGTTCCTACACCCACTCCATGATCTGCTGCCACATGCAAAGGCACCACCTGTGAAAGTAAAGACAGTTGAGAAGTGAGAAGGACATAGGGTCGGTATAGGCGATAAAGGGCTCTGAGCTACGCTGGCAGGCAAAGGGAATAAGCTACTTCCACGGAGGCAAATTAGGAACAATACTTTGGTTTGAATAACATGTATTTGAATCATCTGAAGATCTCCATTCCAGCTTCTTATTTTGTCAACTGATTATACCCCAGGGAGAAAACAAAAATTAATTAAGTATGGTCTTAGTTCATTTACGCTATTGGCATCAATGCCACTTTGACTTTCCTTTAGGGTTTAATGCCTCCTTCTATAGTTCTTATATTTCTCTCTCTAACCCCCCCGCCCCGCAGGTGGACGCATACTGCTCCAAATAAAGACTGTCTTCGCAAGCCTCCACTGCTACTCGGAATAGCTACCTAAGTTCTTCTTAACATGATTTCAAACAGAAGTGGGGTAGGCAACTTTTGGAAAGTGTTCTTTAAGAACATTTCTCCCAACCTGCTCTTTGGAATGAGGAGACAGCAGCTAGTGTGGGGAGCACGAAGACAGCATGGGAACGGAACTCATCCTTGGAGTAACAACAAGGAAGGCAGAGCCTGTAGAGGAATCATCAGGCTGATCCTTGACTGCCCACGTTCATATCTAAGCCCCTATTCTCTGAGTCCTCTGACCCTTGATGCTAAATAGTGTCCCCCTGAACACAATGCTTACTGCAGATGGTGCTGACAGACCCGGGGGGAAGATGCAACAGAGAGGCGATGGGACCTCCTTTTATTAAGTAGGGAGAAGGGGAAGTGGGGAGGTTTTGCCAAGATTTTATAACTGTTATGGGGATGGTGGGCTTCCCTTTCCCAATCCTATGTACTAGGAGGAACAGAAATGGAGAAGCACATCCTTCATTCCCTGATCCTTTTTTAACATTCTCTGGAACACAAGGTCTACCACAGTAGAACAAGACCACTTCAACTTTGCCCTGGCAACAAACACAAAATCATCTGAACCCTGTTTAACAAACACATGTGAATGAAATCTATAATGACTACTTGACTTTCTCATGACTGTTCAGAACAGTGCCCCAAAGCCTTTTAAAATCAGGAAAGAAAACAAGTTCCAAGGACATCTGATTATCTGACCTTGTCTTCAGGTGGCGCCCCTTCGTTATTCCAAGGATGCAGCATCTCTATCGTGGCAGGAATCGGGGTGAAGCCTTTGGCGCCTTCTCCACTTTGGCACATCAGCAATAAAAGTGGTACAACTGGACAGAAACAGAATGGAGTCCAGAGAGGGTGAGTCCCAACATATTCTAAATTGATACCGCATGATTTTGGAATTTGTATCTTGCTTCTTAGAGTTCATTGTTCACTTATTTACAGCCCTAGCTTTGCATTTGTCTTCACTCTGATTCGACCTCGCCAAGCTTGTTTTGGTGACTCATATCAAAGCCTAAAGGCAGCATGAGGGAGTCCTCATCCATCACTAAAATGCTGTGTGTGGTTCTTAGATGGAGCACCAAGGCTGGATTCAAAGCATATAAATCTTCAAGACCAATTTGGAGACTTAAATCTTTTGTTGTTCTTTTTCATCACTTTTTTTAATAGGAGAAAATTCACTATCCCCAAAAACATATATTCTAAAAGATCAAAAGCTCCTGGGGATAGGAAATTTTAGTATGTTCCAATGCTCTAGAACACTGGAACTTCTAAATACTCTACCACTTCATCCTGGAATAGAATTTAGCAGAAGGCATGGCAAACAGGTTCAAATTAACATCTGAATGACCCGAGTATTATTTTCAAAAACGACTCTCCATTAAAAGCCCTTAAAATATATATAGCATTTCATCATGAATTCAATGAAATTTCAGAGCTGCCTCCTTACATTTTATTCTACCTTGGGGAGGAAGTGAAAGCCAAGGCTGTCTTCCTGATCAAGGTAGTAAAGAATTAATTACACCTGCAGGCAGTCCTTCCCAAATTAGTTTTTATGCCACTTCTATTCACCAGCTTCCGACGTTGAACTGACTACTTTCTCCACTCCCTTTTGTGTGAAAGAGCTAACAGCTCAGCAAATATAGCCACTCTGAGTACCTACACTGTGAGTTAAAAACTGAAATTAACCAGTGGCAACTCAACCATCTCAACAGATTTAACAAGGGCTTATCAAGTATCTACCAGGCACCAAGCCTCACATGGGGCCCTGGGGAGTGTGAGATGAAAAGGCAATGTAAGGAGTCTCTGGGTAAAAGATAGAGTCCCAGCTCCAGTACCCACCTACAGACCTGGTGAGCTGAGACAAGTCATTTCTCCAAACACGTCTATATTTTTGCCAGTAAAACAGAGACGATGATATGAAGGTACACTATACACTGCTGAATGCTGTGCATTCAATTGCACATCTACTACGGGCTTTGACAAGCTCCTCCTTAATCACCGTAATCACTGGGGGTGTCTCAGAGCCTCCCCCTTGCTCAGTGGCAAGTGGAGTGGGATTCCACGTGACCCCAGACTGTAGTACTCTGCTCTTTCGTGAAAGGAAAGCGCAGCTCTTCAGAGGCCATGCAGGGAAGGCAGGACAGGCTGTCGCTGTCAGGAAGCACCCAAGGACTCAGAGGTAGGGCTACTGTTGGCGCCGGGGAAGGGGCAAGCTAAGAAGAGGGTTTGAGGAGGCTGAGCCCCGACAAGTTGAAGGTGCAAAGCAAGAATTGCATTAACTTTGTATCCATCATCCAAATTCATACAACACATCTTTTCCGAGAGCCTGCTATGGGCAAGGCACTGTTCTGAGCCCTGGGTGTGGACGAACGTGGACACACAACATCCATCATCACAGAGCACTCATGAACGAGGCTGTCTAGAAAGCTTGATCATTTAAGTCGGGACATGACATGTTTTTATGAAACAAAAACTCATTTTTATGAAACAAAATTCTGAAGAGGGCTAGAATTATCTTGGCGAATTTTTTAATGGTCACTTCTTGTTTCCCTGATCACCTTCGGAAGGGTTCCAGTGGAGTTAAAGCATCACGGTTACGAAATCAATGACTGCTACTGCAACAAATCACTGGTAGGGCACCGAAAATGACTAGCTGAGCTAAAGAACGGCTTTTCAAATACTTACGTAGCAAGAGCAGAAGGGCAAGAATTATTAGCGCAATGGCTGCGGGTCCCAGGCCAACGTAGGAGTCCTGCAGAGGCTCCACGCAACCGCCGCCTTCCAGACACTTACAGATGGTGAGTTTAAGCACTTGCTTTTCAGGGCAACTGAGGCCCTGACTATCCGAAATCAGAAACTGAATTTCACGTCTTCCAGGCTTTAGTTCCTTGTGTTGCAGAAGCACACTGGTACCTACAAGGGGAGGGGGGCAAATGGAAATAGAAATGCGTGATCACCGAGGGAGGCGTGGATGGAAACATTCTTGAATTGCCGACAATATTTAGCTCCAGTGAGAAGCTTTATAGTTGCTTCTCGATTGAAGTCACACTGTGGACTTGTTACAATTACTCCAGATTCCCCCAGGAGGCAGGTTGAAAGCAAAGCACTGGGTCTGGAAGCATCTTTCTTTGATGATGATTAATTTTAACAAATGTGTGTGTGTGATGTCTACCAAATGCTAGAAACCATTCCAGGTACTAAGAATACAGTAACAAACAAGTGGGGAGTTAAATGACATTTCCGTTAAATGATCTTTATTGCACCATCTTAAAAAAACTTTGTTAAGGCAATTTTCAAACAGACAATAATAGAAGAGTATAGTTAAGCCATCCCCAGCTTTACTAATTTTCAGCAACGGGCCAATCTCATTTCACCGAGTCCCCTCCTTTTTGTTCCCGACACTGTATCACGATATATCCAAAATTTTGAAAAATTTCACATCTACAGAAAAACTGTAAGGATATTACAATGAATTACAACCTACCCTTCATGATTTGTTCACATATGATAACAGTATTTTCTTTTTTTAAAATATTATTTATTTATTTGAGAGAGAGAGCGAGAACAAGAGAGAGCACAAGCAGGTAGAAGAGCAGAGGGAGAAGGAGAAGCAGGCTTCCCCCTGAGCAGGGAGCCCGACATGGGGCTTGATCCCAGGAGCCTGGGATCGTGACCGGAGGTGAAGGCAGACGCTTAACCAACTGAGCCACCCAGGCACCCTGATAACAATATTTTCTATCCACTCACTTTTTTCTGAACTATTTGAAAGTAAGTTGCAGATATTATGGTTCATGTATCAGAATATACCTTCTAAGACCAAGGGACATTAGTCCTCTTCAATAATTTAGTATTGATATAACCCACAGTCAAACTTTCAGCGTTGCAATAATGCCCTTTATAGTTTTCTACCTGTTTTGTTTTGTTTTTTCCCTTGATTCTGGATTCAATCAAGAATTATGCATTGCCTTTAGTTGTCACTCTGATCTCTATGAATGATCTAGGTCAGTCCCACCCTTATTTTTTTTTTTTTTTAATTTTTTTGGCCATCAAGACCTTGCATTTCTGAAGGCTGCCTATTTCAAAGGATGCTCTGCAGTTTGAATTTGTCTGATTGTTTCCTCATGATTGGATTCAGGTTAAATATTTTTGGCAGAGCATGACACAAAGAGTTTTATGAATGCAAGACATGTAGACTTGGATGACCACAAAGATAAAAATGAAGTGTTTGGGGTTAATTTTGTTTATTTTTGGAAGTTAAAAAAAAAATAGCCTCTTTTCATTTAGGGTCCAAATTTTATGGAATTTGATCTGCATAGCTAGAATATACTTATTAAATCATTCTCAAAGCTTTGGAGAAGGGAAAAAAGCATCTAGTCATTTAAAGGAGTAAGAACTCATAAAAAAAAAAATCCATAAAAACATGGCCTGGAAGAACATAATTAAATTCATGATTGGCTCTAAAGCGGCAAGCCGAGAGGGGAGAAAATGCAAAAAGAGGACTTCAATTTTATCCATTATCATTTAAAAAAAGAGGTCTAATTCAAATATGAGAAATTGTTAATTCCTTTTAGGTGGTAGGTACATAAGCGTTTGCTATATTAGTTGCTGGAATTTTCTGTGCTTTAAAATTTTCCCAAATAAATAAAATAGATGAGAGTTATTTATTATCATGACATCTAGCCGATCACCTTATTATGTAACTAAGGAGAAGAGAATTGGTTTACAGAATCCTCTCTAAATTGTCTAGGTATGTAAAGTACAAGTCTTTATACTTTATAAGACTTCTGCTTGTAACAGTCCAACATGCATATCCTTAAGAGTTTCATGTTCCTAAGACTATGAAAAATTCAAGGACCCATCAAATTCAAACATCTTGATCTTTAGATAGAAAATATATTTATGTATCCAGAAAGACTCCAAAGACAGACCATTTGGGTTCAAATCCTAGTTTCAGCTTTTAACTAGCTGTGACCTTGAGAATTTTTTTTTTTTTTTTTAAAGATTCTGTTTATTTGAGAGAGAGAGTGAGAAAGAGAGAGCAAGCATGCGTGCACATGGGCAGGAGCAGAGGGAGAGGGAGAAGCAGACCCCCTTGCTTAGCAGGGAGCCTGAGGCAGAGCACAGTCCCAGGACCCTGGGATCATGACCCGAGCCGAAGGCAGACGCTTAACCCACTGCACCACCCAGGTGCTCCTGACCTTGAGAATATTAAGAAAGCTCTCTTTGCCCTTGTTTCTTCATCTGTAAAATGTTGATGACAGTACGGCCAAACTTGTAAGGTGATTGACATTAGTAGAGTGCTTACGACAGTGCGTGGCACCTCCCAAACATCGTATGTTTCTTAGATAAGGTAAGTAAGAGTTGGAAACCCAGTAAGTTCAATGTAAAACATGTTTACACATCTTAGACAAAGAAAGGTCAGCTCCAATTATGCATTCAGCCTGGGTGGGAGTCCCAGGCTTCTGTGAGTACAGAATTAGAAACTGAACAAGGACACCAACCACTTTTCAAGTTTTGAGGCCTGTGACTTAATTACCCTAAGAGGAACCATCTGGACATCTGCCACCCAGGCCTCCTGCTAGCTTAAAACTTGATCTTAAGTAGCCTCCGTTAATCAGGATGGTGACTGTCCTCCCCAGAGGGGAGGCAACTTTAGTTAACTGAGAGCGTAACTATCCTCTGCTAGTGAGTACATAAACCCTAAGATTTAAAAATTAGTTATAAGATATTCAAACAAATTAAAGACATGATTTTAATATTTTTGTATCATATGGGAATTATTTGTAATCATTACTGTGCTTTTACACTTGCATCATTTTTAGGAAAATTAGCCCTGTTAACATGACAGCTTTGTAATTCCAATTTAAAATGTGTGATTATGTTACTGATTTGGCCTTGTAGCTGTTGGTTGAAATATCACTGGTTTGTTCAGTATTGGACCACTGAAGAGGGCTTCAGGTTCAGTGCATTTATAAGTCCCATTTACTGGAATTTTCGAATACAGGGATCACAAGAAGTGAGACAGTGCATTTGATCTGTTAATTCAGATGGTGGACGTACATAGGCAAAAAATGAAATATGCTAAATTTATAAACGTAGTTTGAGACATTGAAGGTCTTTGTTTACTCTGTAATTTGTAATCAAAGCTTCTTAAAATGGTGATCAAATTCTGTTAGACTTAAAATAACAATAAATTTGTTGATGAAGAAAAGCTTGGGTATTATTTTTGAAACTTTCCTAAAATGAACACTAATTGCTTAAAACAAAATAGTCTTCTGGATAGTTCGTGGTATTCAAAACCACCCTGGAGAACACCCAGAAGCTCCTATCAACAAGGGGCTATGTCTAAGACATGGATACACGCACAGGGTCACTTGGAATGGGGAGGTCAGACAGGCCCTTCTTCAGACTGTGTTTATCATTGACCAGTTTTGTGACTTTGAACAGCTACTTAATTCTAGTTAAGCCAAGATCTCTCAGCTGCAATCAGGGAATCATGTTATAGATTAAAGGATTAAATGCGGTGATGCCTATGAGGGGCCAGCAGAGTGTCTAGGACTCAGGAAGTCATTCATAAATATTATTTTAATGGAATTGTGATCAGATCTTAAGACTTTAGAAGGTATCTATTCTGCTGTGCTTAGACAGGCTACTCCTCACCTTACGAGGCAAAACAACTAGTTCAGGAGCCACTTAGAGAATGCCCAGCTATCTTGAAGACATCAGGTTGTTTCTCTTCTTTCCCTGTTCTGTGACTCCAAAGGGGTATCTACTCTTGGCTGACGAAAGACACTACAGCTGAGCTTCAGAACCTCATTTTATAAGCTTCTGTAGAAAACTGTATCAGAAATATAATTTATGAAAAAAAGCACAGCCAGTATTTTAACGATTTTAGATTTCTCTCAGATTCAATACTTCAATACATATAGTCCACGGATTTTGCTTACTTTCTTGGTGTACTATTTGCCATTCTTCTGCCATTCCAGCCAGTTTGTCGATGATGGAGAAACTGAAAGGCCCACTGTTTTGGGACCCATCCAAGTCCTCTGCGGTCACATTCACGTACGGCACGTTGTCACAGACAGTCTGCACTGGGTCGACCAGTGTGGGACAGTGGTCATTGATGTCCTCCACTGTGATAGCAATGGTGCCAGTGATGGTTTTTCTTGGATAACCTTAAAAATGAGAAGGAATAAATATGAATATGCTGCCCCTATTGCTGACAACAGACACAGTCTGAATTCTCTTTCCGGTTTGGTATGGAGAAGGTACTAACAAACTGGAGCGCTTTCCATCCTAGATAGGTCTTAAGGTTCAGATCAAGTCATGTCTTTTAATCCACTAAATGAGTAGAAATGCGAAGGTTTGTCCATGGGAGAGATCTGAGTTCCCTACAAGAACAAAATGAAGGTCTTGGATGTTCCAAAATAATACTTTTTTTTTTTTTTAGTATTAAAAATACTAAAAAAAAACCCCTGGGGATAAAAATACATTATATGTTTATAAAAAAATAAAAAAAATTAATTAAAAAAAAAAGAAAAGAAAATCATAAGGAAGGGAGAATACCTTTGCAGTACTGTATCAAAAAAATGTGTGTGTAAGTGGACCTGAGCTGTTCAAATCCATGTTGCTCCAAAGTCACATATACCATCCTGTCTGCTTAGTGGTCTTCTACATAACAACAAGCTGTTCCATTTAAAGAGGTATTTTATAAAATTAAAAATATTTGATATAAGTTAAAAAAAAACTAAAAACATACTCAGATACACATAATGAGAAGAAATACATATGTAATAACTTACTTTCAGATATTGCCAAAATCTTTGCAGTATATGTACCATTTTGGACATATCTGGATTCAAAATCAGGAATTTTTACAAGTTTAATTTCAGATGTAGCAGAATTGACAGAGATCCAGTTGTCTCTATCTTCCAATTTCACATATCTGTTATAAAACAAACATAAAAATAATTCTCACTTCTGGATAAATTGATAATCTCTAATAATCCACAACTCTTTCAAGGTTAATTTTTGGTTCATTCTCTATGTTCTTGTAATAGGCATTAGTTTGAAATCATTTTAATTTTTTGCAACTGTCCTGAAAGCCTTCTCTCTTTACAGCGTATCACACTTATTTGGAACATTCCGTATTTCTGTAATTTACCCAAGACATAAACAAGGCCGATCCTTTTTGCCTACAAACCCAGGAAGTTTGCAAGTTGCTCTCTAGTCTGTTCTCCAGCCTTTGGTCTAGTCTCCCTTAAATTTGGGATAAACCTCTGGAGAGTAACGTAGTTACCCAACAGCAATTTGTGGAGGAAATGTATTTGCTACTTTCTTGCCTCTAATACTTTTTATCAGGAAAGAAGACAGGTTTAGACAGAAAAAGACCGTAAATTTCATTCTTAATTTTCTCTTTGTTGCTTTTCGGCTTTCTGTAGCCAGAATTACTTGGAGGTGAAACACCCAGTATCTGTCTCACACTCAGCCGGTGGAGGGAAGGTGGTCTGGGGGGAAATTTCTCCGTGATTGTCAGTTGCAGATCTAATCTAATCTCCAGACCTTTTGGGGGGCTGTAATACTGGGAGTGAAGGAAGAAAATGTTCAATTTCATTACGATTTTTTGAACACAGGCATTTAAAGTCATTTAAAATAAGGAAATATATTCATAACTGTCTCTTACCTTACATGGGCTACTTGTCCAGTGTCTTCGTCATAAGCTTGAAATTTCCCAATTATTTGGCCTTGGCTGGACTTATCCATGCTCTCGCTAACATGAACGGAGATTGTGCTACTTCTAAAATGAATGCCTTCTTTCACATTTTTCACGTTTACTTTGAAGGGAAAGGATGTAGGCTTATATTTATTCTTAACTGATTTGTGAAAAGCTGCTTTGTTGGTGACAGTAATGCTGAAATCAAGGTTCTTTATTTCTTCATAATCTACTTCCTAGGAAGACAAAATCAAAGGGAATTCTTTCAAAAGAGAAAACAACTAGAGCACGTATAGTTTTAATGTTAATATGACAATTTAACATATGCGAAATACATTAGTGCTCAGTAATCTAACTCATAACAATACCAAGAAATTAAAAAGTCTGTCAGCTTGGGGTCCCTGGGTGGCTCAGTGGGTTAAGCTTCTGCCTTCACTCAGGTCATGATCTCAGGGTCCTGGGATCAAGCCCTACGTCGGGCTCTCTGCTCAGCAGAAAGCCGGCTTCCCCCTTCTCTCTATGCCTGTCTCTCTGCCTATCTATGATCTCTGTCTGTCAAATAAATAAAATATTTAAAAAAAAAAGTCTTCAGCTTCGATATTCATCAATGTTAAGGATGATTTAGGGCACATCCCCCATTTATCTTTTTAAAGTCCAGATCATTGAAAATATATTATATAGACACACACACATATTTAACAACCTGTTTCTTTTACTTTATTGAAAAAAGTTAATGGACATGTGATATAATATTCCTTAAAACGTGTTCTGTGGGTTTGTTCTGGTGAAAAAGGTCACATGCCTACTGGTAGCAGCTGGCTGTCCCCCTAGTCTATACTTTTACTGCACATGAGCATATCAAAAAGCTGAGACCTCCTGGTTGAACTTGCCTAAGCCCAAGGGTTTTCAAATTTATTTAGACAAAGAACCTATCCTCCACACCATTTTTAGCATAATGTCTATCATTATCTGGTTTGCTATTAATGCCATAAAAGATTAACCTTCCTCCAAATCCAAATATTGATTCTTTGTGAACTGTGAAATTTATAAAGTATATTTGATAGTGTTTTCACTGAATACATATTTTATGTTCCAATTTGTCCATTTTCTTTTCATAAACATTTCTACAGTATTCTACCATTTAGATGTATTTAGTTTACTTAACCATTTGATTATTAGGCATTTGGAGTACCTGTAATTTTTAAATATAATTAATACTGCTGTGAACATTTTTGCACAAATCACTTTTCCTCTGTTGAGCTGTATTCCACTGTGAAAAGAAATACCTAGTCAACGTTTATTTAGGTCTTGTTGATTTTTGTTTCTAGTGGCCCTGACCATTTAGACAAAGGGGGGCATTTTTGCTTGTTTCTTTGGTATAATATTAAATGTATTACATGTGTTCACATGAATTACTGCAAAGCTATTCACTTTGTTTTTTGACGACTTATTACAAAATCATTTTCTTCTCTGCTGGATAACAGCTTCTGCCCTCTTTGTAAAATCAGCCACTAGGATGCTGAGACAAGGATTCAAAGGGAAACACCTAGAGAGAACATCGTCTTTACGATTGTATGCTCCTTGTGAGAGTTATCTCAAGCTGCCCTTGCACTTAACGTGCTTGTTTTAATAGCGTGACGTATGCTAGATGCAAAAGAAAATATTCCCGCCAGGTGTCATTAGTATTCAAAGACCATGGAAAGCCACAGCAATGCTACAGTACTAGGGCCATAAAAACTGTTTCGTATAATAGCCATATATTATAAATAGCCATAGGTCGCCAGAGAGCATGAAAAAAATTTTCAGCATCATGAACATTGAGCGAGGACAAATACCCCTCTGTTTCTAAAACGGTCAACATATTTTATCATTTCCATTTTTGTTACTTTGAATAGCATTAAAGAATTTAAATGTATTTGTTAATTTGTTAACAAAGCCTTGACTTTTTCTTACGTGATGAACTATTATCTGTATTTCCACAGTTTAAAGTATCTGTTCCCAGGGTGTCTGGGTGGCTCAGTTGGTTAAGCATCTGTCTATATCCATTTTTTTGCTTTTCTAGAAATTTCACACAGAAAAAATCATACGATATGTAGTATTTTGTGTCTGGCTTCTTCTACAAAGCATGGTTTTGAGATTTATCTACGTAGTAGCAAGTATGAGGACTCCATTCCCTTTCATTAACCAAGAATATTCCACTTTGTGGATATACTGCATTTATCTGTTCATCAGCTGAAGGGCATTTTACTGTTACCAGTTTTCGACTAATATGAATAAAAACTGCTTGGAAGTTGCATAGAAGTTTTTGTATAGATATGCTTCTTTCTGGACATGCAAATGTTTTATTAGTATTTAGTGTACAATGTAGGGATTTGACAATTCTACACACTATGCAATGTTCACCATGATAAGTGGTTACTACTGACATCGTACAAGTTATTACAACATATGTTTTTATTTTTTGTGGGTGGATACTGAGGACTAAATCTCTGGGTCACCAACTCCTTGGTGTTTAACATTTGAAAAAACTGCCAAACTAGCTGTATCACTTTTCGTTTTCACCAGCAAGAGATAGGAGCTCCAGTTTCTGCATAATGTTGCCGATGCCTGGAGTTGTCAGTCTTTTTTGACTACAGCCCCTTAAGTAGAGGCATTGTGCTATCTCTTGTAGCTTTAATTTACATCTGCCCTAATGACTAATGATATTGAGTATCCTTTATTTCCATATTTGCCAACTATATACCTTCTTTGTCTAACTTCATTGAATGGAATCTGATTATTGCTCTTAAAATTTGGAAGCAATTCTTCATAGAACTGAGACAGGAAATTTATAATTTTCTCAGTCTGCTGTGGTCACTTTACTACTCATTGTACTATTTTTTGCTATGCCCCCTTTGGCGTAGCATCCCTCTTTGTGCTACCATGGTGGAGTGAGAATATTTCTAGAACTTCTATCATTCATCAGTGACTTTCTCCTTATGTGTTATTGGCTTTTTGTCTTAGGCATCTAGCAAGGTTATACTCACATTCTATGACTAAGAGGATTATTTACTTCTTTATAAGTAGGCAGATTTATTTGAATGGCACCAATCTGATGCTATTATCCACTTCTTACATAATCATAAAATGTGTCTTCCCTTTAAACACGAGGTAATCTTATTCTATTTTCCTTTGCTTTACAAAGTGGCAGTCTAAGTAAGTGCATATAATAGCTTATTAATAAATGGTACACATAATTATTACCATGAAAATTCAAGTGAATATTTCTCTATTCGGTTATATATTTATATTACCATTATTACCATTATTCCTCTTCCTATGGTTAGACTCTTTCATATATTAAGTTTTTGTAAAAGTTTAGAACTTTGGGAATCAACTTTTGTCTGTGTGTGATTAATGGAATAGTATTTTAGAAGCTATAGCTTTGCATTTTATTTCAAAATCTGATAAGGTGATTCTATCATAAGCCATTTAAAAATACACTGATATTCTTTCTTACTTATAATGTTAGATAAAAATCCATCCTATAATTATAATATTTGCTTTAAAAAAATTCTGTGAGGGTAATAAATTTCAAATGTATAAGACCCATATGCTTAATAGGACTATTTTTCTTTCACTGATTCAATTAAGCACTAGAAGTTAGAATACTGTGTTTCAAAATGTGACCCTCATACTAAACATTAGAATCACAAGTGGATTTCTGTTATAAAGGCAAGTTCCTGAGCTCCATCCTATCAGACTTGATTGCAGGGCCCAGGAATCTGTATCTGGGACACGTAACTTTACAAGGTGACTCTTAGGCATATTTAAGCATAACGACAACTGGATTTGAGCTTTGTCAAGTAATTAGAGCTTTTGTTTTTACACACTATTGGTGAGGTCTGGCTTTACGACAAGTTGATCAATAAAGACATAGTAAACTGTGGATACTTTGTAGAGGCAAGAAGAGGTCATGAGGTAAGGAAGCTCTAGTCAGACACAGGCTGCAAGCAAGACGGTAAGTGTGTTGAGCAATAATGATTCTGTAACATGTTGTCAGATTAGGGTTCAAGTCCCCTGATCTGAATTTGGACTGTAGTGCGACCATTTAGTAACTGTAGAACTTTGGCAAATAGGGGGTCTCCAATCTCAAACAGTCGTGGTGTCGGTTGAGTATGTAAAAAGCACTCATAAGTGTTTGAGGCTCAAAATACAATCATTTCTTCCTCTGCACCAACTTTTCCCATTCCAATTTTGAACACAAAATACTTACCTTGATAAGAGTCACAATTCCTTCATTAGTTTGAGTGTCAGTTTCTATGTGGAAATAACCCATTTCATTTCCTGACACGAATGTGTAATTTGCTAACCAATTATCAGAGCCTATTTCATCTGCATCAAACACTTTTATGCGCATCACTACTACATTGGCTTGATTTTCTTCAATTTCTACCTTTTCAGCCTGCAAAACATGAACACAGGGTTTTTGTTTTAGTGTAACACAAATGTAATGATCTATTTGTAGGTAGGACTAAAATACGAGGAAGTGAATACATCTGTTATAAAAATAACGGTTACCATTTCATTTTGGACTATAGGTATGTTGTCATTGACATCCAAAATACGAATCTGAACTTGAGCTTGATTTACTGGTTTATCTGTTATTTGTCCATTGCCGTCTCTTGCTTCTACTGTCAAAGTATAGCTGCTGTGTTCCTGCAAGGCAATGAAAAATATCCATCTGGGGTGAAAATGAGTCACTCCCAAATCTGTCTTTCTAGTTCATTTCATCATCAAGAGAAGGAACCACAGTATATTTTATTCACAAATACATTTTATGATCTGTTATTCATGTGAAGATGCTGTTGATTTGCCGTCAGAGCATTTCTAGAGGCCAGAAAAAGCCTAGACAAGTTGCTGGTAGTCAAATTCTTAAATGTGTCATTGGCGACATTATCAGGAAATGAGTCTCTCCTTAAAATAGTCTGTGTGCAAGGAAGTGCCATTCAAAATGCAGTCTGCCCTACAAGAAAGTGATTGGGGCAGGGGTGACTGCAGTAGGAATTGGTTCTTCATTTTTAGCTAAGATTTAAGCAAGGAAAACCTAGTCCCCAAGAAAACTTGGCCTGCGAGGAAAAAATGTGGTTGACTTTATCCAGACTTTCTGAGAGCTATGATTCTTAGAGAACCTGTCTTGGAGAACGGTGTCTCACATGCCACTCCAAAGTGAGCTCTTCTCTTCCCCACAGTCCCCTTATGATGGCTCCATTCGGTGTAGCTAGAGTGTAAGAAAAAGCGGGGGCAGCCAGGTCCAGTGCATGGGGGTCCTGTGTGGGACAGAACCGCCCAGTGCGAGTCAGGACAACTGAGGCCCCAGAGCCAGTTGCTTGGATTCTAATTCTGACTTTGTCACTTACTAGCTGTGTTGTAAATACACTTAATCCTTTTGACCCTTGGTTTCCTTCTGTGTAAAATGCGGATAATAGGGAGGACCTGCCTCACAGAGTTTTTAGTTGGATTAAATGGATTAATCTATGTAAAAGGTTTCGAATAGCACTTGGCACACCGTAGATGCCCAATAAGTGACAGGCATCGTTATTGGCTAAACTTGCCCTATTTCAAAGATAACAGCTTATCACAAATCAGGATAGTTAAAAATAATACTTTTCCATTCTAATTTTATGTGAAAAGGTACAGAGTAGACTTTCAGGAATAATAATATTAATTTCATAAAGATCTGGTCAGCAATGTTGGGCACAATCTTCTCCTTCTCCGGGCAAAAGGAAATGATTTTCCCAAGTAATACAAAATACAGTGACTGCACCCGGACGACGATTTATGTCTGATGACAATACAGTGTTCTTAGGATCATCCACATTCTCCTCGTACACACTGTTAAAACCTTCATGTATGTAGCATTTAAAAAAATCTCCCATTTCCTGTTTTGACCCAAAATTTTCCCTTTCAGTTAGAAATAAAAAAGAGAAATGTTTGAGAATAGTCTGTCCAGGAATCCTATTGAAAATTTCCTCCAGTTTGGGATTTACAACAATTCTTTCCTTTACGACTATTTCTATTATCCCGAGCAGGCCTCCTGTGTCAGTCTCTGTTCTGTATTAGCAATAGAGGAGACTCCTGATGCTTATTTACAGAAACACAAATTACAGAACATTGCTTTACGATGCTATCGCAAACAGAATCCTGCATGGAGAGGCCCCAGAACAGAGCTGTCCTTATGTAATTTTAAGTTTCCTAATAGCCAAATTTTAAAGTTTTAAAAAAAGGGGATACTACTAATTTTAAACAAATACATTTTATTTACCTATGGGGATTTAAAATATTGTGTTCACATGCAATCAACAGAATATTACTAAGGTAGAATGTTACATTTTTTATTCAGGCTAAGTCTTCCCAAGTTGGTGACTTTTTTATATTTATAGCACATCTCAGTTTGGATGAATCACACCTTAAGTGATCAATGGCCACAGATGGCTCATTTGATATCGGTTTCACCTTGCTAGAAGAGGGTATTTGTAGGAGTTATCCTATAAATGAAGAATATACAAGATAGTAAGCAAATTAGAAAATAAATTAACAGAAAGGAAAGCCTAGAGAGATAAAGAAGGGTTTCAAAGATGAGCAACATAAAATACTAACTTAGCATTTAAAAGATGAGCAACATAAAATACTAACTTAGCATTTAAAAGATGAGCAACATAAAATACTAACTTACCTCTCTGTCCAAAGTGAAACTGGTTGTATAAATCTCCCCTGTGTCTTTATTTAAGTAGAACACTGGAGGATAAGCAGGCTCCTGAGATACGATTCTGTAGGAAATTTTAGAATTCAGAGTATTGGGCTCATCTGCATCTGTTGCACTGATTTTCATCACAAGGGTATCTGGCATCAGAAACAAAGGCGTCCAAGTTGAAACTCAACTTTAAGCACAAGTCATGTACATTATTATTCTCTTTATAATTTCAGCCTGTTCACAAAAGGATTTTAAGTGCTTATAAAAATCACAGTTTACCAAGATGAAAAACTTTAATTGGATGAGAAAGTAAGTGTGAATGGGTGCAGAAATAAGAAAGATAAGAAGAGGGCAAGGCTGCAAATTTATTTCTAATAGCTCTAGTGATTAATACAAAGAAATAAGGATGAACAGGTACAAATACATGCTTAGTAAAATACAAACAATTCAGGAAAAGAACAGCTGTTCTCTAGATCATGATCAAGGAGAAATCTCTCCTGCAAGCCTTCACATGGACTACTGCATTGGACCATGTTATCAATAAACCTGACAAGAGACCTAACATAAGCCAAAGGTCAGTGAACTACTGTTAGCCAGCACAGCCACCTGTTTCTGTATATAATATCTTATGGCAACATAGCCACACCCATTTATTTACATGTTGCCTACAGCTGCTTTCCAGCTACAAGGCAGCATAGTGGCTACAGAAACCTAACCTGTTCCATCCATCTGTCTATCTGTTTTGAGGGTTTAAAAAAAAAAAAAAAAGCCATGTAAAGCCTTTAGAACTTATCACAGAAAAAGCGTTGCAAACCTAGAGCGATAGGTTTATTACCATGTGTCCTGTGGGTCTCCATTAAGATATAGGATTTAGTGTTCAGTTACATAATGGGGTTAAAATGACGGGGTGGAGTGATACTCATTCATAAAACTAACAAACTCTGACCTGCGGCACTCAACTCTTCAACAGACCCAGCGAAGACGTCCTGTGTGAACACTGGCTCGTTGTCATTGATATCAAGAACTTTAATGCGGAGTTCTAATGGTTTCTCAAGGTTGTTTCCTCTTTCATCCAAAGCATAACCAACTAGCTGAAATCATGACATAAATAATAGAAGAGATTAAATGTAAGCTAAGGTAATTAAATTACTACAATATAAAAACAAATTATAACTACACCAAAGAAAAACTACAAACTAGTTAAAGTAAAATAATTCTTCCTACCAGAAAACTTGGCGTTTCTTCTCGATCAAGAATCCTGGTGATGTTCAATTCTCCTGTGTTTTTATTAAAGACAAACACGCCAAATGGTGACTCTGTGATCCCTTTTCCAGTGTATCTGTATGTAACTTTTAGTTCTCTTTCTTCTGCAAGATCAGAATGTATCTAACATAAAAATAACAGAAGAATACCCCAAGTTAAACTCTCTGTAACTTACATGCACATATTTTTAATGGAAAATTTCCCTCCAAAGTTGTCATAATGTTGATAGGAAGGGAAGATACAAGCACTCAAGAGAAGATGTGCGGATGTCAGAGAACCTGGTTCAAATCCTGTCTCAGCCACTTACTAGTTACGTGATACTAAGAGTTACTTAACCTCTCTGTGCCTCAGTGTTTCTCTCACTAAAGTGGAGAGATACCACTGCCTACCTCTTACAGTTGCTATAAAACTAAGGTACCGTTAAGGGTATACCTTGGGAGGACAGATTTTTAAATTTAGCACATGAGGAAGGGCACATGGGTGGCTCAGTCAGTTAAGCTCTTGATTCTGGCTCAGGACATGAGCTCAGGGTCCTGAGATTGAGCCGGTGTTGGGCTTCACGTTGGGCTCCATCCACGTAACACATCTGCTTGAGATTCTCTCTCCCTCTCTCTCTGACCCTCTCCGCCTCTTGCAGTGTCAAAATTACCTCTATAAGTCCGTTCGATCTGGAAAGGATGAATAAGGCATCCTTCCATAGAAGGATTAAAAAAGTCAAGTGCCTTTCCTGCTTAGAATGTCTCAGGAAATTCATGCATCTAACCCATTTCAAATGCCTTCTGTAGTCGTCATCTTCTTTTTCTAGAAAAACTTCATTCCTGTCTGTAATTCATACTTAGTAAATGGGTCTCTGTGGCCCCCTACTAGTTCTTTACTTTCTTCTTCAGACATCGTAGAAGAAGCCATCACCATTCACCTACCCGGTCACTTCTTTGTCCTGAAATCTCGGAATAGTTACACTTCCTTCCTCTAGATTTCCCAACATGCACTAGGGCTGGGGAACATCTGCTAGGAATGACCAAGGAGACAGCAGACAGGGGCTTCCAACCTCCTGCCACACCAGCTCTGCTCCTGAAGTGGAATGGTGAACCTGGGGCAGTCCATGATTACCTTTCACTGAGCTTCTGTCTCTGTTTGTCTTTCTCTTTCTCTTCTCTCTGTCTCTGTTTTTTGCCAAGTATATGCATATGTATATAAAAATGTATAAATATATGTGTGTGTGTGTATATATATAGTATTTCTAAAGAATTCTAGATCTTCATGTACTAATTATATATTACATCATGCTATTTAAGTTAAAAATAAAGCAAAACTGTGTGTGGACATAACTGTTGGTTTGCTTATATATATATGTATATACTTAAGAGTATGTAAGTATACACATATTTATGAATATTTTAAGATTTAGAGAATATTATACTGTTGACAGTATAATCTCTACATAGAGAATTTGGAAAGTTGAGGAAATTTAATAAGATCTTTTACTTTTTATGTAATTTCTACATATGTAACAACTTTTTATGTAAATTTTACATATGTAACCATTCATGTAATTAAAATTACTAAGAACAACTAATGCTTATTGAATCCCAAAAAATCAATGCAGTTTAGAAAAACTTATTGAGAAAATGTATGAATGACTCAAACACCTCAGAAAACCAAAGCCAACCAGCAAACTTAGTTGCTTATATACATCCTATTATGTAAAGCCACAATTAAAAATTTGGATTTTAGAAGGCTTTTATGAAAAGAACATAGATTGCTAGAGAGAGGAAATCGTCTTCTGTAGCTGCCTTTCCTTAGAAGGAGCTGTTCATGCACGATATTTATAATGTTGGAAAGATAAAGATAACACTTGGGTATGAACATGTATTCATTCACACAAATGTTTGCTGAGTCCCCAGTGGATGTTGGCACTGCTTGGGGTACAGGGCATGAGCTGTGAGCCTAAGAACTAAGCTCTTGCCCCCTGGGAGCTTACACTCTACCAAAGGAGCCAGACAGCCAGTAAGAATGTATGGCATGACATAGAGTGGAATGCACTATAACCAGGCTGAAATGGGAGTCAAGGGATAGAGAGATGGGGTGAGGCAGAATCGGGAACAAGATCTTTTAGGCGATGACACTTGGGCAGAGGCTTGATGCTATGAAATACTGCAGGTATCTGTGCGGAGGGGATTCCAGGCACAGGAAACAGCAAGGGCACAGGGTGAGTAGCTGGGAAGAGTTTGTGTTGGTTTAGGGATGTAGGAGAGGGGGAGATGGCGGGTGATAGGAGCCAAGGTTGGAGAGGAGGTCTTGTATTAGCGCTCTTACAGGTCACAGTAAAGAACATTCCTTCCACTGCAGCAGGAAGCCATTGAAATGCCTTCACTAAGGGGGTGAACATGCTTTGATTTGTCTTTTATTTAAAAGATCACTCTGGCTGCCTTCTAGAGAATGGGCTGTGGCAGGGTGGGGGATGGCAAAAGCGAAGCAGGCGGACAAGGTCAGGGGTCCTTCTGCTAACGCAGGGCAGAGATGACACTGACTTGGACCATGGGGGTGACCATGGAGAGAAGTGAGCAGATCTGGAATATATTCTGGAGGTAGAAACTGACAGTACCTGCTACATTTTTGAAAAACTGGATAGAATTGTGTGCCATTGACTGAAATGGGTAGAACTGACAACTTGAGGGGAAAAGAATCAAGGGTTCAGGTGTGCACATGCTAAGTTTGAGATATATACTAGCTGGATTACCATCTAATTTATCAAAAAATATGCCACTTTGAGAGTGAAAGAGGGCTATTAATTATTAGGCCAGGAAAATTGGTACCCTCCAAGGATGTATGGTCACCCTCCCTATTAGATACCAGTTCTTTTCATTTTGAAAATTACTTTTTGTATGTAGGGTGGCAGAATATGCTGTCCCCAAATGTGTCACTTCAGTGTAGGAGTATTTTGAGCAACTGAAAAGCAGATTCAACAGAAGTTCTCGGTCTTTCCCCTACGTGCCTCAAAGCAGGCCATACATTTGTAAAGGAGTTCTCCCTCCCTTCTCTACCAGGAAGGACAAAATTTAATTATCAGAGACAACAAGTTAGACCCTCATCAGCTTAGAGATGGCACCGGCGCATCCACATAAGTAACTGTATTAACTAGCCTTTCCCTATCACTTGTTCCCCATAATTTTCCACCCGTAGAGATTCAAGGACCTTTTCCTTTGTCTTGTGACTTCTCTAAAAGTTTACCGTTGCTTTGCTAAGATGTTTTCTAGGCCCCAATTCTAACCAGACCTTTGAATTATTCATCCCTGGGTACTCCCGTGTGTTATAGGAGCAGCACACACATTAATCAACTTCTTTGTTATTCTCCTGTTAATCTGTCTTCTGTCACTCCAAATTATAGGGCACCAGTCAGAGAATCTAGTGAAAGAATCTTTCCTCCTCTCCCTAGAACACCCTCTTTTGAGTACTGTAGCCCTCTCAATTAAAGAAAGATTCAACTAGTGTCAGATCTCTGACTCTTAGGTGAACTGAAGCCCCACATTGTATAATCCAATAGAATATTACAAGACTCAGTAGGTACATTGTATCATTTTCCTGGAATTTAAAAATGAACATAAAAGTCTTCTCCCACTATATTTCCGTAATATACATGTATTTCCTCTTTTCCTGTAGAAGGTACCTTGGCGATCGGATTCCTTTTGGACAGATCCTCTCCTTCCCGAAGAGCCACAGGGGCGGTGATCCAGGACCGCTTTTGCCGCCCTAAGTGAGTGTGTTTAGGAAGCCGAGTATGTTCATTTCCTGGGTTTAAGACCTACAACAATAAAATATTGTCAAAAAAATTATTAAGTATCCTAAAACAGTATGGTATTCTGTAATTTATTAAGACTTTAAAAAGAGTTATGCAAATCTTAAGGTATACATTTCCTACTTCTTAACAGGTTTCATTTTCCAAGAGGAAGTACGTACACTCTGACCAACCCCATAGGCATTCAGGAAATCGTCTCTACACCGGTAGAACAGTATGGTTTTGCTTTTATCAGTTACAACAGATTTCCCAGACTGAAGAGTAAAAAAGGCTTATTAAAGTGTCCAGACTAAGGCCCACGATGGAGTCACCCATGACAAGCCCTGCATTAATACATTGGAACCTAACTAAATTTCTGTGCTTGGCCCTCCCAGAAAAGGAAGGCCTAGGCCAAGCGGTCAGCACTAACCTGCTCAGGACCTTATCTCATCTGCCCCAGCTCCAGAGTGACTCTGCTCTACCCAATCAACAAATACCCAATGTAACTTCCTATTCTTGCTGGCTTTAGTCTATAAAACCCTCCTGCTTTGTACAACTGTTTCCTAGACTGGATGCTTCCCTATTCATCAATCAATCAAGCCAACCAGATCTTTTCAAGATTTATGATTGTTGGATTGTTCTTTTAACAGCCTAGAGTAATTGAGCGACCATACAAATTGGCAAATTAAAAAATAATATAGTGTGTCAAAATTCTTTCCTTACTGAAAATGAAGTTTCATTTTCCCGTGGTGGTTTATAGTTTAAAAATGAATTATCCCATGTTTTAAAACTAAATCTTAGTAACTAACCTGTGGTAGCAATTTAACTAAAACCTAGTGAAATTGTCAGTTAATGAATTTATTGTTTGAAGGATGACATAAAGGATAAAATTATCCATCTTTTGTTTTCAAGAACTTTGAGTAGAAAAGATTTATTCTATATATTTTCAGTTGGGCTTTACAGAAAAACATTTATGCAAGGAAAATTTCGATACAACTGACCTAGTATACTAAGATCAGAAATCATTTTTATACTAGATTTATCATCTTATTTTGTTGCTCTACATAACATTTTTTCCCCCCAGAAATAATGGTTATCACTAGGTCATTATTTTTTGTCTTATTTTTAGTTGAAAACATTTTTCTACAACTCAAAAAATTAAATTATGTAACAAAACAGCAAAATAACATTATAGTTTACAGTGTAAAAATAAAACTTTATTCTACTTTTTCTCTCACACTTCAGCATATTCACTGGTAACTGCTTGATCATCTTATCTTATGACCATACAGTTGCACATGTATAAAGCTTTTTGTCCTATAAAAATGGAATTATAACATACATCTTGTTCTGCCCCTTGATCTTTCATTCAATACCTCATCATGGACATTCTTCATGTACCATAAGTTGTTTTACCATTCTATCAATGAACATTTTGATTGTCACAAAATATTGCATTGAACATCTCTGGATATATGTTCTGTGCACTCGACTGAGTAGGAATGGCTAAGTCTAAGGGAGTGTACATTTTTAATCTGGTAAGGCATAGCCAAACTGTCTTCCATTAAATTAAGCCTCTGAGTTCAAAAGAAAGAAATAATCCCCTCGGTTCCTTACCTCTAAATGGAGTCCATTTCCAAAGTTAAAGAAGATCTGGAAAATAAGATCATTTATTTGTTGTTTAGTTTATCATTCAATTCGGTTTAAATATTTGTTAATAACTTACTACCTAAAATAGTATAAATATTTTAAAAAAAGCTTTAACCACCACCATTACTATCCTCTTTTGTTAAAAAAAAAATTAATTTTTTTCTCTGGCCAGAGACAGGAATCTACTTCTTCTTGATCCACACTGCCTCTTCCAGGAAATTCAGAACACAGTAGTTGAAAAACAAAAACAAGAATGCTCCATCCTGTGTTCTCACGGACCCACATAACTTTCCATTAAAGGCCTTGAGGAATCTTAAGCCGGTTCCATACAGAGCATGGAGCCCCAGACATGGCTGGATCCCATGACCCTGAGATCATGACCTGAGCCAAAATCAAGGGTTGGCTGCTTAACTGACTAACCCATTCAGGCGCCCCCGTATTGTGCAGGTTTTAGAATAAGAATAACTGTATTTAGTTCTGTGTGATGATTAATCCCAAAGTGTGACAGTGCTTGATAAGAACCAAGAAAAGAGGGGCACGTGGGTGGCTCAGTGGGTTAAAGCCCATCTCGGGTCCTGATCTGAGAACCTGGAGATCGTGACTTGAGTGGAAGTCAGATGCTTAACTGACTGAGCTACCCAGACACCCCTAAACCAGTTCCTTCTAACATGGTAGCCTCACGTGGCTATTTACATTTAAATTATTTTTAATTAATAATTCATTTGCTCATTATCCACACGAGGCAAGTGGCTTGAAAACATTCCCAACACTGCAGACGACTCTATTAAACAATGCTAGTATTGTCAGACATTCCACTGACATTGTCAGTGACTCTCAGACCCCTCATTCTCTTGACTTTCTAATATTACTGCCTCACATTTTCCCCAACTCTGTAAGACTGTTAATCTCTTTGCTTCTGGCCTTGTACTGGCAACAATGCTAGATAGGGTCTTAGAGGCTGAATGGACCCATACATCCATTCACTTTCTAATAGCTGCTCCCTCCACAGAGGTGGTGACTTCTTTCTATGATGGCCATTTGTTTACTTTTGCCCAGGATAATCTGGATGGTGCCTGCTGTGTGGGCATGTGGCCATCCCACCTGTGTAACTCCTTCAATCTCAAAGGTGTGCTCATTCAGACCATAAATTATATAGTTGCCTTATCTTTGTATAGTAGCCCTATTATACCATTCCACACTTCAGCAGACTACCCCCATGGCATGGACAACACCTCTGAACCCACTCACTTTTAGATGACCCCACTTTTTATCTGACTGAGATTAAAATATTAATCCACTCTGCTTTTCTAACCATCTCTCGGGGGATGCTGACATGCCAGTTCTTGAACAGCAAGGTTGTAGAATGTGACAGAGTATCAGGTGTTTGTTCAAAGACAATGAAGTTCGACTTATTCATTGCCATCTCAGTATTAACACAAGAAATGTTGTCATTCTTAATTACTAATATGTAATGCAGAGAATCTTATATTTCATGCATTTAACATGAAGCAATTTTAACTGCAAATATATATAAAAGAAGAGTGAATGGTACAATGACCATCCACAAAACAACACCAAGTTCCAATCATCTGAATGGATTTTTTAGGGGCACCTGGATAGCTCAGTCAGTTCAGTGTCCAATGCTGGATCCCAGCTCAGGGCTTATCTCAGGGTTGTGAGTCCAGTCCGGCACTGGGCTCCACACTAGGCATGGGGCCTACTTAAAAACAACAACGGGCGCCTGGGTGGCTCAGTGGGTTAAGCCGCCGCCTTCGGCTCAGGTCATGATCTCAGGGTCCTGGGATCAAGCCCCGTGTTGGGCTCTCTGCACAGCGGGGAGCCTGCTTCCTCCTCTCTCTCTCTGCCTGCCTCTCTGCCTACTTATGATCTCTCTCTGTCTAATAAATAAATAAAATCTTTAAAAACAACAACAACAAAAACAAACCCACAACTGTAAAAAAGTAAAAAATATATTTTTGAAATTTAGGGACTAACATTAAATTTACACAAATGTTGCGAAGGTAGTACAGAGCTCCCTTACCCATTTCCCCCAAGGACATCTTAAATAACTATTGTACACTTGTCAAAATTCAGAAATTGGGCGCCTGGGTGGCTCAGTGGGTTAAGCCTCTGCCTTCAGCTCAGGTCATGATCTCAGGGTCCTGGGATGGAGCCCCGCATCGGGCTCTCTGCTCAGCAGGGAGCCTGCTCCTCCCTCTCTTTCTGCCTGCCTCTCTGCCTACTTGTGATGTCTCTCTGTCAAATAAATAAATAAAATCTTTTAAAAAAATTAAAAAAAATTCAGAAATTGACATTGGCATATTTATATAATGCAGAGTTGACTAAATTCCAGACTTTACCCAGATTTTATCATTCCCCCCTTTAACTGTCCTTTCTCTTCCAGCCTCCATTTAGGAACCCAGACTGGATTTGGAATGTCTACTCTGGTCTGTGACTGTTTTTCAGTCTGTCCTTGTGGATGATCCTGGCAGTTTGATATTGGCCAAGTATCCTGTAAAATGTCCTCTAGTTTTGTTTTATCTGTTGGTTTATTTCATGATTAGGTCAGGGATGTGTTTTTGGAAAGAATACCATGGAGCTATGAAGTGCCCTTGTCATCACATTACATCGGGGTAAATGATATGCATTCGACATTATTGGAGAAGGTAGACTTTGCAGGTTTCTCCACTATTAAGTTATCACTTTTCCCCTTCCCTCCTCTATTCCACACAAGTGAGTCACTAAAGCTAGCTCATCTTTGGGCTGGGGACTGAGGGAGGAGAGAGACTAAGTCTCACTTCCTACGACAGACATGTATACATATTACTTGGAATTCTTTGGCAAGAAAGCTCTCTTCTTCCCTCATGTCTTTATCTGTTTAATCATTTATATCAATATAGTCACGCCTGGGTGGCTCAGTGGGTTAAAGCCTCTGCCTTCGGCTCAGGTCATGATCCCAGAGTCCTGGGATCGAGCCCCACGTCGGGCTCTCTGCTCCGCAGGGAGCCTGCTTCCTCCTCTATCTCTGCCTGCCTCTCTGCCTTCTTGTGATCTCTGTCAAATAAATAAATAAAATCTTTAAAAACATATATTTATTTATTTATTTATTTTAATCTGTGGGTTGTAAACCAATATTATTTTATTAATTTTGTTCAAATAGTTCCAGCTTTGGGCACTGGAAGATCTTTCGGGTTAGATTCTGTTCCTACATTTGACATGTTCCCATCTTTCTGTTTTTTTAACTCTTCCCCACTGTCTAGCATCACAAGATGCTCCAGGGTTATCTTATACTTCTCCCATCCCAGCTTTATAATGAGCCGTTTCTCCAAGAAGTCCTGATTTCTAATATGGGAGGATGGTATTGAGAAGCCAAGATCTGGATACAGATGTAGCACACACATTACAAAATTGTTTCCTGTCTCTGTTACTTTTATCAGGGGAATCATAAAGATAGAGCTTTTCTTAACTTGGTTATTACAAAAGTGACTATTTTAATTATCTTTGGGAAGTGGTGTCACTTGGTGGAAAGTGCATGACTTTGGAAATAGTCATACCTAGATTAAAATCCCAATTCTGATCAATAAATTGCTTTAATCTGTTTCCTTATCTGTAACATAATACATGGGTGGCAGACATTTTCAATTGTATGGCTAATTGCCATTTCCTGCCATTTTAGCATTGACTGAACCCCATTTTGTTCAGGTAGCAAATAGCCCCTGCTAGCTGAGTAATGACTGGTATATGCCAAAGCATCAGTCTCATTCACTTTGATGGTGACTAGGCGTAAATGTGTGTATGAATCAGTTAAGGCTGCCATAACAAAATACTATGGATTGCGTGGCTTAAACAACAGAAATTGGTTTCTTATAGTCATGGAGGCTGGAAAGTCGAAGATAAGGTACTGGTTGGGTCAATTCCCAGTGAGGGGTCCCTTCTGACTTGTGGAGAGCAGCTTTTTTGCTATGTCTTCACACGAGGAGCAAGAGCTTGAACTTGAACTCTCATGTCTCTTCTTATAAGGGCACTAATCCCATCACCTTGGGAGGTAGGGCATCAATACGGGACTTCAGGGCAGGGAGGAGGCAGGGGGAGAACATTCAACCTATAACAATGTGTGATAGAATTCTGGCCAATGAAATAACTGGAGAGTCTGGAAAAGGCTTTCCTCATTGATGCGAAGAGATGCAAATGCACAGCCTCTCTTTTTACCTGCTTCTGGAGATTGTTGAGCAATCTCATGGCATTTGGAATGGAGCCATCTGTGACTACATGGAGAGGGCTGATAAAATGACAGAGAAATGAGACTGACACTGTAATATCTTTGAGGTACAAAATTGGTCAAAATCAGAGCCACCCCAATTCTGCACCACTTTTTATTATATTAAATATTCTTTTTGTTTAATCTACTTTCAGTTGGGTTTTTTTACTTGAATCTGAAAGCAACATGATATAGCCAGGTTGCAGGCTTATAGTGCATTACTAAAAGAAATAATATAGGACTATAATTATTGCAGTGACTGGCATACTACGACGGGATTTCCTTAATTCTATGACTTGCATTCTCCTCATCTTAAAATTTCTGAAATTTGGATTCACTCATGCCTTCAATTTCTTGAGCTCCTATAATATGCTAATACAATGTTCTTATCCTCTTGGATTCTTACTTGATGGAGAAATAGACAAGAATCCGTTGTGACAACTGTAAAGAAAATTAAAGCTGGAACAGGGTGGTGGAGTGATTTAGGACTGTGAGGAGGAACTCAGAAGAGGTTTTATCTTCATAGAGATTGAATAGAATGGGGGAGCAAGTTAGGCCAACTTTCCTGCAAATGGAAGAGCCAAGCATGAGGTGGGAATGGTTTTGGTGATCAAGGCTGGTGCTGTAAGAGGGGAGTGAGTCAGTGGAGATTATATCAGAGCTTCTGGGGTGCTGGTAATCTTGTTTCTTGATCTGATTGCTGATCACTCGCTGTGTTCAGTTTGTGAAAATTCAATACACTTGTGATATGTACACTTTTCCATGTGTTACACTAAAAAGTTACAGAAATTGATGTGCACCTTGAAGTCAAGCACATGACAATTTTCTGCCATCAAACTCCTGTGGAGGGTGGAGAGATTGTCAAACGAGAGTGAGCTGCTACTGGCATTTAGTGGGTAGAGACCGGAGATGTAGCTAAACATCCTCTAAGGCACAGGACAGCTTCTCCCAACACATTATCTGGCTCCAAATGACAAAGTACTGAGGTTCAGAAACCCTGATTTAGAACTTGGGTCTCTGATTGGAAGTTATCTTAATACTCGAGTCAAGAAAGTTTTACAAATTTCAGAGCACTGTAGATTTATGTAAATTTCTCAACTGGTAGCATATTGCTGAGAACATAAATGGAATAACTGACATTTTCTGACTTCTGTCCTCCATCCCCACTCCTTCCTACTTCGCTTTGAACATTTCCAGCTCTGTAAGTTTGAGTGACGTCCTGTGGGGATGTCATAAAAGGGTTTCAAACATTGGAAGAATGTCTGGACAAGATGATCATTATGGTTTCTCCCAAGTATGAAATCCATAGCTTTTTTTTCTCACAGGAACTTGGTGACAGGAAAGTGTCATATACAACATGCCTTTAAGACTAAAGATGAAAAATTAATTTCTAGTTTCTCTACCCGAAGAATTAGTGTTTTTAGATGAAACAGAAAAATCCTCCAATACAATTTAGTGAAGTTAAAAACAAGTTTTTATTTTTACCATTGGATGCTGTGCAACTTGTTAAAACTGGTCTACCTGGTATCTGGCAAGACATTTTTTTTTTTGGCAGAGAAGAGGGAAAGTCAAACATCACTGCAAAAATACTATCAATCAATGTACTTTTGTTCTCAAGACTTGCACTCTTAGAGAAGACTTCCTGCTCTGAATCACCTTGATGATATAATAAGCAGAATCCAGGAGGACTTATGAGTCCTGGGATGACAGCTCCCCCTGACTGCTATGTTTTTGATCTGGAGGAGATGATCTTGAAGCTTTCTTCCATGTTTCCAAGTCAATGGTGAGGTGACCCCTTAAGCTTTCATAACTCAGACCAATAAATATCTTACTACAGATGAACTGTAGAGGGATACAAAGTAGTTCATTTATTATTATTTTTTAAGATTTTATTTATTTGATAGACAGAGATCACAAGTAGGCAGAGAGGCAGGCAGAGAGAGTGGGGGGAGGCAGACTCCCCGCTGAGCAGAGAGCCCTATGTGGGGCTCGATCCCAGGACCCCAGGATCATGACCTGAGCAGAAGGCAGAGGCTTCAACCCACTGAGTCACCCAGGTGCCCCTACAAAGTAGTTTAAAAGCTTTTTCAACTCTGGGACAGTCTAATGGCTTATTACTTTCACTCAGCCAGAATTAACTTTAGAGGTCAGTAGACAATCTTTAGGACTCAAATAGAGATGATCTCTCATACATCTGCTGTTGTTCTTCAAACTCTTGCCCACCCCCTGGATAACCACAGAAACAACTGTGTTATTTCCCTTTCTCACCCACTCTTCCCATGAAGCAAAAATGTTTTAAAATTCTTCATTTCTCCATTTTACTATATGGAAGCCAAAATCAGAAACTGCCCTAAGGATCCTTGGTTTATCCCCAATCCATTCCTAAAGTGTTTGCAGCTTTAACTAAAATAATCCAAAAGAAATAAAAAGAGATGAGGGTCATGGATGCTACTTGCTTATTTCCACTGACCCCATACCCTGACTTTTCTATTCATCTAAACTAAAGCTAGAGGTCTGGTTCATAGTACAGCCTTTGTAGGCCCAAGAAAGTCATGGCAGAGCCTCTGTAGTGGCAGAAACTTATAAATTCAGAAAAGTTTAAATGACACAGTGCAATAAGAGTGGACCAGTGATTTTGGTGAACTTCCCTGATCAACCTGATGTAGGTTAGATTTAGGTTACAGTTTCACCTACCATACTCTTAATCTTCTTTTTTTCTAAATTTTTTATTCTTGAGGGGAGGTAGTCTTTATAAAATTTCTTTTTTTTTTTTTTAAAAGATTTTATTTATTTATTTGACAGAGAGAGATGACAAGCAGGCAGAGAGGCAGGCAGAGAGAGAGGAGGAAGCAGGCTCCCTGCGGAGCAGAGAGCCTGATTTGGGGCTCGATCCCAGGACTCTGGGACCATGACCCGAGCCGAAGACAGTGGCTTAACCCACTGAGCCACCCAGGAGTCCCTAAAATTTCTTTTTTAATGGTTAAATATTATACTTTATTTAGACAATCCCAGCTAAAATATTTATATGCAACATACTGGTTGATATTTTATTCAACTTATATATGACTGATATGTAAGCACAATTCCTAGAGTAGCTTTATTCAAAAACTAAATATATAACTGCATTTGTTTTCACAGTTGATACTTAAAAAAACCTCAATAGCCAAGAAAAACAGTATTTTGAACTTTAATTTTTCAATTCTGAATTTGAATTTTAGGTAAACTACATACTTTAAGTCTGAATGCAATACATTATATGATTTGTCATAACCATTTACCTGCTTTTCCAATGTTTTTTTTTAATATTTTATTTATTTATTTGACAGAGATCTCAAGTAGGCAGAGAGGCAGGCAGAGAGAGAGGAGGGGAAGCAGGCTCCCTGCTGAGCAGAGAGCCCAATATGGGACTTGAACCCAGGACCCTGGGATCATGACCCCAGCCAAAGGCAGAGGCTTAACGCACTGAGCCACCCAGGAGCCCCTATACTACGATTCTTTACGACAGCTTCTGATTAGGGATGCTCTAACACTAGAGCTCTAGAAAGTTTTCTGGCAGTACTGTGTAAGATGAAAGACAGTCTGAACATTAAAGTAATAAGCCAGAGGAGATAGCATGAGGACAAGCATAGGGTAATGGCAGGAGGATGGATGGGTAAAGCCAAACATTCCAGAGGACCCAACTAATCCTTGGCAATGCCCTATGTGTGGAGGATAGGGGAAGGTGTCAGAGATACTGAAATTTTAAGTCTGAGTGGCTAGAGGGATGCAATTTTCAGAGCATAGTTGTAGACATGCTAGGCTTAGATGCTGGGGAAAGATATTAGACAATAAAGAGTAAAGCACTATGGCTCAAAGGGTGGCAAGGGTTACACTCACTCTCTCCTAAAGGCAGCACTCTCCCAGCCTCAGCTGTTACCACCCACTCTGCACCTCCCCTGTCTCCCACTCATATCTGATATCTTACCGGTAATGTGTGTACAGCATGCCCCTCTAAAGTGCCGGGCTAGAAATGGAGCTGAGAGCCACTGCAGCTTCCTAGAGGTGACAGAACTCCCAGTAGAGTATTATGGAAGCAAAGAAAGGAGATATTTGAAAGAAGAGATGATTTACAGTATTAAAATATGATGATTGACTTAGGTATCTTGCATAACTTTTCAGCTAGCACCTTCAGGGGCTAAAGAGAGTAGATCTCTAAGATGAGAGAGTGGATAAGGGCAATTTAATTTAATGTTTTTATTTTTAGCTTTTAAAGTATGTTTCACTGAAGAATAATGGATAATATAATATTTTATTAGTTTCATGTATACAGCATAGTGATTTGGCATTTATATACATTATGAAATGATCATCACAAGCCTAGGCAATTAGGAGCTCTCATCATACAAGTTGTTACAATATTATTGACTATATCCTCTATGTACAGGGTAGAGAATATAGTCTTATGTATTTTGTAACCAGAAGACTGTACTTCTTAATCCTCCCCTTACCTATTTCATTTAACCTCCCAGCCTCCTCTGGCAACCATCAGTTTTTCTCTTTAAGAGTGCTTCTGTTTCATTTTTTAGATTCTACATATATGTGAGACCATATGGTATTTGTCTTAACCTGTCTGACTTATTTCACTTAGCATAATATCCTCTAGTCCATCCAAGTTGTTGCAAATGGCAAGCTTTCATTCTTTTGTATGGCTGAGTAATATTTCATTACACACACACACACACACACACACACACACACTGCATCCATTTATTGATGGACATTTAGGCTGCCTCCATTCCTTGGCTTGCAATGAACATTGGGGTGCATATATATTTTTGGATAAATACCTAGAAGAGGAATTGCCAGATCACATAGTTAATTCTATTTTTAATTTTTTGAGGAACCTTCATACTGTTTTCCATAGTGGCTGTACCAATTTACATTCTCAGTCTTGGAGGACTGTATGTTTCCAGGAATTTATCCATTTCTTCTAGGTTGTCTATTTGTTGGCATATGAATTGTTCATGTAGTCTCTTGTGAGCATTTGTATTTCTGTGCTATTGGTTTTAACATCTCTTTCATTTCTGATTCTATGTGGACCCTTTTTCTATTTTTCTTGATGAGTCTGGCTGAGAGTTTGTCAATTTTGTTTATCTTTTCAAAGGTCCAGCTCTCAGTTTCTATTTTTTTTTTAATCTCTATTTTATTTTTCTGCTCTCATCTTTATTATTTCCTTCCTTCTACTAACTTTGGGCTCTGATCTTTTTCTAGTTTCCCCTCCCCCTCCTTTTTTAAAAGAATTATTTATTTATTTGAAGAGGGGGTTAGGGAAGACAGAAATCTTAAGCTGACTATGTGCCCAGCTCAGAGGCTGAAGCAGGACTCGATTTCACAATTCTGAGATCATGAGTTGAGCCAAAATCAAAGTCAGATGTTTAACTGACTGAGCCAACCACGTGCCCCTCTTTTTTTAGTTCCTTTAGGTATAAGGTTAAATTGTCTATTTGAAATGTCTCTTGTTCCTGAGGTGGGCTTCTATTGTCGTAAAACTCCCTCTTAGAATTGCTTTTGCTGCATCCCATTGATTTTGGAACATTGTGTTTTCATGTTCATTTGTCCCAAGGTACTTTTTGATTTCCTCTTTGATTTCTTAATTGGCCCAATGCTTGTTTAGTGACATGTTTTAGTGTTTATGTGTTTGTGTCTTCCCCAGTTTTCTTCTTGCCATTGATGTCTAGTTTCATACCACTGTGGTCAGAAAAAAATACTTAATAGGATTTCAACTTTAAATTTACTGAGACTTGTTTTGTGGCCTACCTTGTGGTCCACCCTGGAGAATGGTACCATGTGCACTGGAGAAGAATGTGTCTTCTGCTGTTTTTGAATGCAATGTTCTGTAATAATCTATTAAGTCCATCTGGTCTAATGCATCATTCCAGGTCAATGTCTCCTTATTAATTTTGGGTCTAGATGATCTATCCATTGATGTAAGTGGGGTGTTAAAATCCCCTACTGTTATTGTATTACTGTCAATTTCCCAATCTGTCTGTTAACATTTGCTTTAAATATGTAGGTACTCCTGTGTTGGATGCATATTTACAAGCAATATGTCTTCTCGTTGAATTGACCCCTTTATGTGACACCTTTCTCTCTCTCTTGTTACACCTTGTTACACCTCTCTCTCTTGTTACACCAGTCTATTTTGTCTGATACAAGTATTGCTACCCCAGCTTGCTTTCTGCTTCCATTTACATTGAATATGTTTTTCTGTCTCTTCACTTTCAGTCTGTGTGTGTCTTCAGATCTAAAGTGAATCAGTCTTCTGTAGGCAGCATATGGGCAGGCACTGGTATTTTTTTTTATCCATTTAGCTACTCCTTGTCTTTGGATTGGGCATTTAGTCCATTTACATTTAAAGTAATTATTGATAGGTATGTATTTATTGCCATTCTGTTGTTTTCTTGTTTTTGTAATTCTTTGTTCCTTTCTTTTCTTGTTCTCTTGTGATTTGCAATTTTCTTTAGTGTTGTTTGGAATCCTTTCACTTTATTTTTTGTGTATCTATTATAGGTTTTGGTTTATGGTTACTATGAGGTTCATATATAACAACCTATGTACATAGCCATCTATTTTAAGTTGGTGGTCACTTAAGTTTAAATGCTTTCTAAAAGCACTACACTTTTGCACCCCTCCTTGTTTTATGTTTTTTTTTTTTCCCTAAGATTTTATTTATTTATTTGACAGAGATCACAAGTACGCAGAAAGGCAGGCAGAGAGAGAGGGGGAAACAGACTCGCCGCTGAGCAGAGATCCCGACACAGGACTCGATTCCAGGACCCTGAGATCATGACCTGTGCTGAAGGCAGCGGCCCAACCCACTGAGCCACCCGGGCGCCCCCTTGTTTTATGTTTTTGATGTGATATTCTTATTTTGTACTTTCATTAACTAACTATTACAGATATGACTGATTGTACTACGGTTGTCCTCTTCTACCTATCTTGTTGCTGTCCCCTGTTGTGGAGGCTCCGTTGACCTAATTTCTAGGCCCCCTTCACAGGGAATTATTTCCTATACAGTCGCAGATTTGTTGTGTCTGTGGGAGGAGGTGAGATCAGGATCTTCCTACACTGCCACCTCCCAGTTTTATTGATTGATTGATTGATTGATTAATTGGTTTGCTTTGTAGGGAACTTGAAAGAATAATGGGATGGAGGTAGTTTAGGATAGGGAGAACCTGAACTCTTTTCTCATTTCATTTCTACCCAAATCTCCCCTCTCATTCTCCAATCAGCCAGGCAGTACCCACTTGACTGATAAGAGAGTATTTGGATTTTCAAAAGAGAATAGAGATAAGTAAGATGAATCCCTCATTAGAAGCTCACTATTTGTCTATCACCACTTCTCAATGGGGGTGCTATTGGCATTTCCAGGAAGAAAAAATATTTATGAGCAGCCAATTCTCCTTGACGGTTCTGAAGAACGCTGGAGGCTTAGCATCCCTGGATTTGGGTATTAAACATCAATATAATCCTGGGCCTTGTGACAACCAAAATGCACCTTCCAAACCCCTGTCCCCCAAATTTTTCTTGAGAATCATTGTTCCCAAGCCAACCTTCCTGCCAGGCTAAACCCTCCCTCCACTGTACTCTCTGGACTTTTCTGCCTGTTTTGGATCACAACACCCCAAATTTTGGAACATCTCTTTAAAAAAAAAAAGAAAAATAAGGAAAAACTGTTTCTAACTAGTCAACTACTATCACTTCTTTCTTGACCTTTTTCTGACCAACTCAACCAAAATCTGTGTTTTATTTTCTTAATGATTTGAACACCTCCCTAAATATGTTTACTAGCATTATTAGCCTTATTAGCCTCCCTAAATATGTATATTTGCCTTCTGTGGCTTCCCTTGGTATCAAGAAGGCTGCACTCATCTTTCTGCATGGGTTTTGTCTCACATTGTATGTTCCACCTACAATGAACTCCTTCTCTTCTTCCAAAGAACCATGCACCCATGTCTTCAGTATATTTGCATATACTCTTTTCTCTACCTAGAATTCTTCCCCTTTCTTCTCTTCATGTCATCTTCTCACTAATTTATAAGTATTCTCAGATATTGGTGGGATATTCAGTGTTGGAGTTCCTTCTGTAGGCTTCCTGGTATTATCTGTTGTTTTATCATTACTCTCCTTACTATAACCCAATTGGAATTTAGCCATTTACTTGTTTACTAGACCATAAACACCATGATGGCAGAACATGTCTGGCTTTTTCATGGTCTCCCAATGTCTAGTATGCTTAAAATTGAGCAAGGCATTACTCAACAGTGGTCCTATATGGTTAGTTTCTACATAGTTCCTCTTCTTATGAGCACTACCATATTCCCATTTAGACTACAATATAAATCCTGATATTCTTAGCTTATTTTACTTTAATCATTAAGCTTTGCATCTAATAACAATCTCAATAATTTTTAATAATTTGAAGTAAACAAAAATAGTACAATGTCATATGTGGTATACAATTGTTATTTTAAGATAACCTTAACTAAGAAAATAATCTCTTATATATGGACAATATGTTTGGAAAGTGTTATTCAGCTCTTAATTTGTAGCACTTTAAAAAACAGGGGGGAAAAAGCTATGATTAAGAAATGCTCAAATTTATCTAAAGCTCATTTATGATTTTAGTTAAGGTTTCTGATTTTTCTATAATTTGGCAGTTTAAAAAAATCCCCAGTCAATGTGTAATTTTTTTCCATATAAATATTTGTATGCCTCATTCATGATTAAACTGTTTTGTAAAACTTAGACCAGTAATTCCCACTCTTATACCTATCTAATAATTAGATTAGCTGCAAAGTTTCTATCAATACATATTTCTGGACCTCAACCATGGGGATTTTAATTTAGCTCATTAAGCATGTCTAAGATGGCGGAGAATTAGGCCAAATGAATGTGCATAGGTAAGGTGGTAAGAAGACATAGAAGAAGAATGTGACGTGAAGCTGGAGGATGGCATGGCAGTGAGGTGTCTAAAAGGCAAGGAATGCCAGAGATAGCTGGCAAACCGCCAAACACTAGGAAGAGGCAAGGAAGGAAATCTATAGATTTCAGAGGGAACATAGCTCTGCTGACACCTTGACTTCAGACCTCTAACATCTAGAAGTGTGAGACAATAAATGTCTACCATTTTAAGCCACCCAATTTTTGGTACCTTGTTACAGCAGCCCTAGCAAACTAATATACCAGTAGATATGACTGTTCATAATACAATTTATCACCGAATCCTTAAAATGTAGTTTGGTTTTTAAAAACAAGCTTAATTAGTCAAAGGCAAAACAGAGGCAACCATCAGAAAATCTCCCCCTCTTTAGCAGTCTACCCTCTTTAGCAGTCTGGTGAAGCCTATGGACCCTTTTTCAGAATAATATTTTGAAATTTATAAAATAAAAAAAAAACCCATTGGATTATGAATGAATTCCATTACACTGAAATGGTCAGAATTTAAGAAACATCAATTTGCGATGTAGTGACATCATTCTTCATTATCAATACATTAACAATAAGATTTAGAAGTCTATTAGTGATGAGAACAAATGGTATTTTCAGGTAACTATAGTACGATATGACAATATTTGTGACAAAGTCACAGGTACTGTTAATGCTAAGGCAGGGTCTTTCTTATACTCATGATTTAAAGAAATGCTAAATTTCAGATAGAGATTAGTAAACATAGATATGTAATTTATTCCCAGCCATGTCTAAGGACCCTCTGAATTCTATCTGTGAAGCATTTGGTAGTGGGTAGGTCTCAGGTAAAACACTTTCGAAGAGGAAAGACTGTCATGCAATTGTTTCTATTTTCCATTTTGATAGAGTTGGCCTAAATGACTGTGTGATAGTTGTGTGGGGCCACTCAGTGTCTCCTTCCTTGAGTGTCTCCCTGAACTGCAAAGGAAAGCTAAAGACCAAAGGTTAGATTCCCTTGCAGCTACAAAGTTCTCAACGTGATTAGGTTCAACCAATCAGCTTTTACATAAGATCTGAAAGAAGGAAGTGAAGTAGAAGCTATATGCATACTGGCAAGCCTAGTATGTAGGACGCAGTTGGGTTTTTGCCCCAATCTTATTACTGTCTCAGTGTCTACCATTAGATTAATGGGTGCCAAGAGGCAGGGTCCTGGTACATTTAGTTGGCATGCCTCCTAGTAAATACGCATGGTTCTGGACCTGGCAGCAAAGGTAGCATCCAGATCATGGCAATTTCTGCATTGTGGGATTGGCAGTTGGTGGTTTCTGATCACAAGAGAGACGGCAACTCCCTAAGTACTTGGGTTTGGCTGTGTGGCTTGGAAGTCATTACTGACAACTCAAAATGAAGTCTATTTCCTCAATCCTTTCTATACTCACGCAATCAACTTAGTGCCCTGAAATATATCCCTTCTTGCTTTAACTAGCTAGAATGAATTCTGTTATCTGTAACTGAACTCTGACCCGCACAGAATACAATTTATATTCCCTTCTATAAATGACTCATTTTCTCAAGAACTCCTTCTGACAGATGAGTTGCTTTCCATTCTTTACCAAAGAGTAAACTTTCAACTTCAAACACCTGGGGGCAGGGCTGGGGGTGTGGGGGTGTGGGGAGAACTGTCCATTGTTCTTTGACCAAAGGTAAACATACTCAAATTTATATCACAAAAAGCATAACAGGGGCACCTGGGTGGCTCAGTGGGTTAAGCCTCTGCCTTTGGCTCAGGTCATGATGGAGGCTGAATCAGACTCTCTGCTCAGCAGGGAGCCTGCTTCCTCCCTTCTCTCTGCCTGCCTCTCTGCCTACTTGTGATCTCTGTCCATCAAATAAATAAAATCTTTTAAAAAATGGCAGAAAATACAAATAATAGTCTAGAATCTGTTCCAGTTCAGTTAGTTATAATCACTTCATAAAGAAGTCAATTATTGCCTGATAGAGTAAAAATATTGGATTGCTGAAACAGAAAATATGCATAAATTATGAGCTATTTCTCCAAAAATATACATGACTTGGCCTGCTTGGTATACCATTTGAGAACTAAGGCAGTTCTTTTCCTATGTGAAAGGAATTTAATATTTAACCCTCAGGGTAAGCCAGGTGCTATGTTAGGTTGGTATTCTATCTAGCCAAGAGGTATCACAAGGAGAAAATTAGTTGCTCTATTATTCCAGAGGCCAGTCACAGTAAAGTTTTATTAACAAAATGAACTTGACTGAAAATTACCTCAATGACTTCAGCAAAATGAAATGGATAAACAGAGCTTGAAAATGAACTGGTGTGCCAAAGGTCTGGAGGTCTTAATTATGTTATTCCAGTGAGACTTCACTAAAATTCCTGGATTGGATTAGTTATCTTTTTTTTTTTCTGGGATATACACACATACACAAAACAGGAAAAAATATATATTAACATAATTAACTAGTATTAATACTACTAAATAAATATGTGTGTGTGTGTGTGTGTGTGTATTTTTTCTTTTCCCCCTCCATTTGCAATTCTGGGAGAGAGAGAAGATACTCTTCCGGAAGTTAGAACTTTATTTAATTAATTAATTACTTTGTAAAAGATTTTATTTCTGTGAGAGGAAGAGGGAGACAGTGTGAGAGCATGAGCAGTCTGGAGCCGCAGGCAGCAGGAGAAGCTGACTCTCAGCTTAGCAGTGAGCCCGACTGGGGGCTGGGTCCCAGGACCCTGGGATCATGACCTATGACCTTAGCCCAAGGCAAACGCTTAACCTACTGAGCCCACAGGTGCCCCGGAAGTTAGAAATTTAAATACAAGAGAATGAACTTGTGTTGTTTTTAATGAATTTTAACCATTATATAAGAAAACTGAGTATGGCTTTGTATCTAATCTCTCTGAACATTTAAGTCTCAGGACTTACATCAGGAGAATAACTCAGTTTATCAAAACCCATTTAGCAAAGCCCCACACATTTCTTAGCCCTGTGCAATTCCTTTACCAAACAGAGAAAAGAAACTTAAAACTTAATAGGAGCACTGAAACCAAGCACAAGAAATGTAGCTCTAGAGACCTTTTCCAGTGGTTCAAGCCCTTTTCGTTAATAAAGTCTGAAAATCCAACGTGACTGTGCCGCCGCACTTCGGTTTGTCACCTTTTAAAATGAAGAAAAAAAAATCTTCGAACTATTACATATGTACATTACCTTTAACTCCCGGAAACAGCTTTAGAACACCCACTCTGTGAACTTTAGGTTAAAACTACCTTTATGTGGGTGATTTTGACAGTAACGTGGCTTTAACAACAACAACAACAACAAATTAAACTCCGTAAGATGCGTTTTTAGAAAACCCTATTTGGGCCCTTTGTAGCCGTCTAGGAATCCGGGCCTTTCTCGGGTTCTCCGGCTCACTGCCGCGGACCGGGCGGTGCAGAACCGCCCGACGCCGCACGAAGGCACCGCCGCGCTCTCCCCTGCGTCCATGTTGTCCGTCGGAGGGAGAAGACTGCAGACAAAGCCCGGATCTCCAGGGAAGGTGCTCCGGGCCCACGACACCGACGGACCACAGCCAGAAGAGGCGCTAGGGCCGGAGGGTGGCGGCCAGCAAAGCAGAACCTCAGGCGGGTTCCCACACGCCCGCGGAGACCCAGCGACTTTTCCGAAGCCTCGAGGTTCGGGCTCGCCACAGCCTGCCCAGCCCTTCCCCACCTCGGGGCGCAAAGAAGGAGCGCCCGGCGCCGGGCTCCGCTCAGGCGCAGGCGGACAGGTCAGGGCGCGAGCCCGGCGCCCGCCCGCGTATTCGTCCTCGCCCGCCCGGGGCGCCGCGTCCCCGCTGCCCGCACTTACCAGGAGAAGCAGCGCGGCGCCCTCCGCACTCCGCGCCATCGCGTCCCCGCCTCCGCCGCGCCCTCGCCTCCGGCCGCTCGCCGGGCTCTCACCGCCGCTCCCCCGCGTCCCCGCCGGCGCGCCCCCGGCCCCGCCCCGAAGCTCCCGCCCCGAGGGCCGCTCTCCGCGGCCGCCGCGCCGCCCTACCCAGGGGCGCGGTGCCAGGTGCGGCCGCCGCGAGGAAAATGGAACCGTGAGCCCGCCCGAGCTGCTGGCGCCCGAGGTGGGAATTCCTTAGAGGAGGGAGGCGCGCGGTGGACTCCCGCCCCTCGTCGCACACGCACCTGGGACCGTGACGTCCCGGGGCTGGGGACTTTGGGTGGCAGGCCCCGCCCCGCCGTCCTGTCCCTCCCGGTTCCTTCCTCTCAGGAGAGTGGCCGGGACTAGGGGAGGCTCTGGGTCACCCGGTGGGACTCGGCCTGAGCAGCCCCAGAGCAGCGCGGGCCACGCGACCCCGGCCCCGGCCCCGGCCCAAGGGCAAAGCCGGCTCTCCGCAGCCAGACGTGCGGTGTCCAGCGCGCGCCCCCGGCCGCCCGAGGCCGCTCAGGGGTCCAGCGCTTTGTGAAAGTGCGCGGGCCCGGAGCTCAGGTGGCGCCAGGGAGACTGTAGCGCGGGCACCTGTGTCCTCACTGCAGCCAAGGGAGCCTGGGCCTGCTTTCAGAGAGCTCGGGTTCTGGAGCAGGATTTAGGTGGCTGGCTCCGAGAAGGCTTCTCTGTTCTTCCCAATGCCCCTTCATTGGTTTCAACAGGTTTGCAGTTTATCTGGTTAGGGGAGAAACAGAAAAATCACAGGTGATCTAAAGGGACAGTCCTTTGACTCCTTGTTAACTAGACACAGGTAGGAGAATATTCTAGGGGTGTTAAGGGGAAGATAGACTTCGATGTGTTTTACAAAATCTCTTACACAAAAAATAACTAGAGGTCAGAATCCTTCTCCAGTAGTTACTAAGCGTGTGACCTGGACAATCTTTCTGTGCCTTAGTTCCAGATCTGTTTAATGGGATTAATAATAGCACCCAACGCGGAAACTGTTGTGAAGATTAAACCAGAAAATCCATGGGAAGCCTTCTGCGGTGTTTAGTACATCAGGTTCAATAAATGTAGTTTTTAGTAATGTAATTGCAAGTGTAAATGTTAAGTTGAACTCTTCTTAATTAAACAGAGACAATGGAATCAGCACTGGGCTAGGAAACATCTAAGAAAGGTTAACTATTGCAGTTGGCATAGTGGAAGAGCCTATAAAAGTATAAAGGATGTGGTATGCTGCTAGAAAGAAGTTTGGCATTCCGTTTGAACACAATAGCAGAGTTCCTTCTGTGGTCAAAAGTGCCCTCCTGTTTCTCTCCCAGTTTATCCTACCCTTCTCTCCCCAGACCTCTCTTGCCAGTTTTTCAGGAGATTTGGCATCTCGTTATTCCCTTTCTTCCCTAGCTGCCAAGGACCACTCCGTCTTTGAATGGAGAAAACCATACTCTCCTCTGTTTGGTTAGGGCTTAACTGTTGAGTGACTTCTCTCATAGTATTATTTAAGTGTTAGTGACTAAGTTAGCAGAGGACTAACTTTCTAGGAAGAGTGTGTTTAGTTTTCCACTGTGTTTCCAGTGCCTAGAACAGTGCCGAGTGCTAGGGAGACTCTTAAGCATTGGGCGCATAATTAAATCAGGAGAGAAGTTATATCTTCTAGTTTCCATTCCTTTCTCTTGAGCTAGATGTGGGTGGTAGCACTTTGGTGATAATTCTCATTCCCCAGAACTCTGGGAAAACTCCTAAATAAACAAGGCAGGCTTTACCGAAACACTTTCACAAATCAACCCTGGAGACTGTATATAAATCCTACCTAAAATTAGTGCTCTTGTACCTGAGTCCTATAGGCAAGCATTGAGAGTTTGGTTTCTGTTTAGTAATGAACATAACTGTAGCTTCCAGAATAAGAAATAGCTAAAGCAAATTTTATTTCTGTTGGATTGTTCAGCTCCCTCAGAGACCGACAAAGTCAGTTTCAATATTGTATTCTTTTTAAGACATTTATTCCAAGGCTTTGAGAGAAAGTGTGACTACATGCATTATCCAGTACTATTGTATGTCATTCTTAAAATCGTTCCCCTTTAAAAATTCTGAAACTTATGACTCATTGAGTTAAAGGCAGTTGTTCAGAGTCAAACACAGCTAGTACTCTAGCTCCTGACTTCTTTCTCCTGGCATGAGAGTAAATCTATTTCATAAATCTCTGTACACAGGAGCAAATAATCATTACTGACAAAGCACTTGAGTGCCTTAAAATAAATTGAGTGTTAACAAGGCGTGAAAGATTTAACTTACAGGGTTTTCCCCCTAAATTAGTTGAACATTATATAGTAAATGTACTTTTCTTAAAACATGTACTTATTAAAAAAATAACAAAAACATGTACTTACAATGCATCAGTTTGAATTATACTTTGTGCAAATAATTAATGTCTAGAGATACTCAAAATACCTACCTGAGTTATGCTTCCCATAATACTTTGGTTTACACACACACAGAGATGAGAATAAGTTTCAAGTGATTGGCTTATTAGAGTCATCTCTTAATATTACCTAAAACATAAAAATTTTGTAGAAACAAAAACTAATGTGTCCTTTATCTACTATCACTAGCTCTTTACTCCCGACACGTTGTAGCATCAAAGAACACTTTATGCATCAGGCGTTCTTGGGAAATAGTTTGACAGATGGCTGACCCTTTAAATCTACTGAAAATCTCAGTGCATGTATTAGAATTCATGTCAAAAAGATGAAAGCTAAATTGGGTAATTTCTGATTTCTAAATTATAATGAATGGCCATTACAACATAAAAATAGTCCTTATGATCAGGAGGCTTACTAAAAGGACATCTATAGATAAAAGTTATGTAGATATAAGAGAAAATATGAAATACCGCTACATAATGTGAAAAGGGCAGAAAAAGAAGGAATCCCTTTCCTGGCATCACTCCACTCATTTATTTGTCAATTTATTCAACATTTAGTTTGTCCCAGTTTACCAAACATTTCATTTGCATTTTATTGGGAATAAAATAAGTTGGGAAGATAAATAAGTATTTCTTCATCCCAAGAAGCAAAAATAAGTACTTATGAAATAATATAACTGCAGAACTTATAAACTATTATAAATGCAGTGGTCAAACTATATGCAGGGTATAATGCAAACCTAGGATTTGCATAGTCCCAAATTCACACTGACAACCATGATATTAGAGAAGGTTTTCAGTAGGAACTGTGGGGGTGGTGTGGTGAGGTGATTCTTAAAGGATGAGTAATTGTGAGGAGGCACCGAACTCACCAGGACAGAGTAACTCAAAACATAGGCACTGTTGGTGGGAAGAAACCATTCTTTTAACCACATTAACACAAACAAGGGAGTCAGAAGTAAAAGCTTTTTTTTTTCCCCCCCAGTGAAAATTGTATTGAGATATTAAAGCAATATCTGATTAGAAAAGACTAGCAAGTAGTTTGAAATGAGAAGGAAAATGCAATTGCAGGTAGATTTAGGAGGCAGAAACAGTCACCTAATTTTCTTTCTTTCTCCATCCTTTTCTTATTGTCTGTCCCCCTGTTAAATGCTATAGCTTTTGAGTTCTTTCCTTTCCTTCTTACTTGGTACTGAGATGATTCTATAGGCACTCTCTCTGTGCAAGCTTTCACTCCTGACCTTCTAACATGGGAATATTACCATCTGGATATTTCATGGGGACCTCAAAGTACCATAATAATTTTGTAGGGATGTCAAACTAACATACTGACCAAAAAAATTTTTGGCAATCCCTCTACACCTCTCCAGTTCAAGCCCATGACTTCCTTATATGCCTCTCACATGCTTTGTCAGCTTGGCCACCCAAGCCAAGAACATGAGAGTCATTCCCAATTCAACCTTTTCCATACTCTCCATCTGCAGTTAGTTACCTTTCCCTTCATTTTCTGGGCTGCTGTTTGAAATGATTCATACAATCTTTGCAGCAGCGATCACACTGTGGCTCCTGGTGATTTCACCCATGTCTGCTACTCCGCCTGTTTCTCTTTCTCTCAAGACTGTTAGTACTTAGAAAGCAGAGGTCATATCTTATTCATAGTGGACCCAACCCCTCATATCCAGCAAATATTTAGTGATCAATAAAGATTTGTTTAACTAAGCCCACATAGTAGAAGGAACTGATTATAAGTAAAAAGCAGGATTATAAGGGAAGGTTTTTGAAGAATGCACTGTGAACAAATTAATGGTGGATCTGGTCAGAAAACGTTGGTCTGGGATTCTGTGTGTGTGTGTGTGTGTGATGTGCACAGGCATAGATGCATGCACACAGTTACACACATGTGTGTTGGTCTATGTATGTGCGTTTTCCCCAAACACACTGCAGCTCAAGAACAGGAGAAGGATGGCAGGTGGTGATGTGAGTTAGGGCTACAGAGTGGCCTGGCTGATAGTGAAGACGTGTGTCAGTATACACATGGAACTGAGTGTGGCACTAGGGGATGGACAGGATGAAGCTGGAGGAGTTTAGGGGACAGTTGAGAAGACAGTGTGTTACATTGGATATGGAGAAATGGGAGAGGATCCCGCTGCCCCTTAATCCTGGGGAAGGAGGCCTGGTCCTTTTCCACAGAAGACAAGGCAGGAGTGGCATCACAGACACTAGAGTCAGAATGTTGAGATTCTCATGGACTTCCCAGTTAGATGGATCAAGAGCCACTAACACCTTGGGCAGGGAGAGACAGGAACTGGCCAACTTGGAGTGGAGGATGGCTTTATTGCCTTTCTGAACTAGAACTAACAGAGTAATAATCAAAGCCTAGCAGACTGCAAGCCCTGTGGTCTAGCACGGAGAAGCCAGCATGTCCTTAATGAACAGTCACCACACTCTGGGGCAGGAGCAGTCAGCCCTGAGAGCACAGCTGCTGGCACCAACACCCTGAAAGAGTGAGAGCCCCATGCAGTGAGAAGCACAGTGTCTAACAGAGCTGATCCCCCCAGGCTCCTCCTTGTGAGTCAATATATGGGACTGGCTGGAGGCAAAGGCGGAAGGAGATCCTTAACATTGTTCACAGGGCAGAGGAGAATTGGTGGATTTGCAATTGGTGCAATTGCAAAATGCTATTTGGCTCAGCCAGAAAACCAAAATTGCCCACTCTTGGGTCTAAGTAGAGTATTGATGATTCTTTTTTTTTTTTTTTTAAGATTTTATTTATTCACTTGACAGAGAGATAGAGAGCACAGGTAAGCAGAGCAGCGGGCAGAGGGAGAGAGAGAAGCAGGCTCTCTGCTGAGCAAGGAGCCCAATGAGGGGCCCGATCCCAGGACCCTGGAATCAAAACCTGAGCCAAAGGCAGCTGCTTAACCCACTGAACCACCCAGGTGCCCCAAGTACTGACGTTATCTTAAGAAATTCTTTTTTCTTTTTCTTTTTCTTTTTTTTTTTTTTTTTTAAGATTTTATTTATTTGACAGAGATAGAGAGATCAGAAGTAGGCAGAGAGAGAGGGGGAAACAGGCTCCCCACTGAGCAGAGAGCCCCATGCAGGGCTCCATCCCAGGACACTGAAATCATGACCTGAGCCAAAGGCAGAGGCTTAACCCCCTGAGCCACCCAGGTGCCCCAAGAGATTTTTTTTTTTTAATGAATCACACTAGTTTAAAAATGTGATAGGACTATAATAATGCTGGATCACAGTGTGCCCAAATACGTGGTGTCTAGAAAGGCTCAGCAAGCTGCTGGTGTCCCATCAGAAGCCCCTCCCTGCCAATGACTAACGTCCGGAATCCTCTAGCTGAAGGTGCCCTTAGCCGTTACATGCATCATACTGGGAGGGCAGCATGTTAATCTCTCGTCAGTCATTTACACCGTAACAGACACCACAGATTGAACAGGTATGCTCCATCTCTGAGTCTTGGCACTCTCCATTCCCTTTCCCTAAAAGGTTCTGTTCTAGACCGGTACAGTGTTTACTCCCTCACTCTTTACTTTTTGTGCCCCACAAATAAGACCTTATCAGTGAGGCCTTCTCCGAACACTCATTTACAAATCAAAATACTCCCAGCCCCAGAGCTCCCCATGCCCCTTCCCTGCTTCATTTTTTCTTCTTGGCACATTGCAATCTAAAGACTACGCATTTATATATTATCTGTTGCCATTTACTAGAACATAAACTTTTTAAGGGCTGGAAGTTTTCTCTGTGAACTGCTCTGTATCCAGCACCTAGAACTTTGCCTGAACCCTTGTAGGTCTTCAGTAAATGTAAGTTGAGTACATGCATGAATGAATAAGTGAGTACATCTTTGAGGTTATTTTGGAGGCTGGGGTGTGGGTGTATGCATGCATATGTGGGTGTGCCTTTAAAGTGAGAGTAAAGGGGAAAGGACAAGAGACAATTATATTCCTGGAAAGATGTCAGTAAATGTCTCCAAAATAAGGTGGACAAAAATCACTCTTCCTCACCATTTTTTTAAGGATGGACCTTGCTAAGCCTGGCTGAACAGTGTAAAGTGAAGTTCAGAGGCCAGTGGAGAACATTGCTGTGTTAAGACGCCCTTTCTTGGGCGCCTGGGTGGCTCCGTGGGTTAAAGCCTCTGCCTTTGGCTCAGGTCATGATCTCAGGGTTCTGGGATTGAGTCCCGCATCAGGCTCTCTGCTCAGCTGGGAGCCTGCTTCCCTCTCTCTCTCTCTGCCTGCCTCTCTGCCTACTTGTGATCTCTGTCAAATAAATAAATAAAATCTTAAAAAAAAAAAAAAGACTCCCTTTCTTTCAGGGATGACAAAGTGCAAAGCCATAAACCATATGGAAAATATCTTTCCTTCTGGAGGTGAACAAAGCAAGCATTCATTAACAGGATTGTTGGGAACGTTGATTTTATCTCCTCAACTACATTTTCTGTTTTGTTTTGTTTTTTTTTTTTTTTCGTTTTTTTTTTTTTTTTAGTAGGCTCCACACCCAATGTGGGGCTTGAACTCAGAACCTTGAGATCAAGAGTTGCATGCTCTACCCACTGAGCCAGCCAGGTCCCCCCCCGGCAACTATAGTTTCTGAAAAAGAAATTTTCAGAATAAGTTTCTGGGCTTGGTGTTTACCCCAAGATTTGTTTGATTTGTTTATGGGAATTCTTGGAAAGATAAGGGAAATAGCCATGGCTAGGAAGATGGGGGGAGAGTATTTGGTATTTAACCACAGCTCTGGACTGTAATCCATCCCCAACGTGACAGGACATGCCAGGCTTGCAGGCAGGCCTGGGAGAGTTTACTGAGGGTGTCAGGCAGAAATCATCACGCTGACTCAATGTGAGTAATGAGCCTACAGAGACACACAGGAAAAAACCCTCAGAAGACAGAAAAGACTATTGGTTTCTTGGCAGTTATTTCATTCTTTTGCACGTAGACAAGGAATGTTCTTATATTTAAGGAAAAAGTGAAAGAGAAGCGATTCAGTAGTTTTGGAAAGAACACTTGGACGTATCATATTGATTGTTAAAGATCTTTCCAAATAGTAGGGAGTAATAATTATAAGTACTCTAGTAGAGAGAGGCAGAATCTCAAAAACAGTGAACGATTTTCATTTTAATGAAAAAAACAAGGATTGGAGGAAATGAAATTTCTTTTATTTATCTTTCAGAATTCATCTTGGTGATGGCGGTGTTTTATTTCAGCACCATACCAGTCAATGTAATAATCTGTTAATAATCAAGCTCTGTAATTTGTGAATGGCTTACTTATTAAAATGATTAGAGCACATCTAAAGTTATTCAGTAATGATGTTACTTACTTGCATTTTGACATCCATCTCGGGTGGAGAGAGTTTATTTCCCCGGGAAGGCCTTTGCAGCCTCTAGGGGATCTTGTCCACAGGAGGATGTGAGCTTGTGAATATCATCTGTAACCTGTGTCATGAAGGGGAAAAAAAAATATGGGGAACCACTGTTTTGGAACACGTTTACATGAGCTGTACTGACTAAAAGTTATAATGTAATTCTTGAGTCCCAAATTATTTTTTTGTGAATGGCAGATTATATCTGTGTAGTAATTTCACTTTTGTAACAAAAGTAATTGAAAATATCTTAATATGATAAATAATAATTTAATTAACTCAGGTACATCTATACACACCCAGGGAATTGGAGAATTAAAGCGGTCTTTCAAATATAAGAAAAGAGATTCAAAATTTCTCTAGTGCCTGAGGATTTTAGGAAGATGTTCGTTTTTAAACCTGATTTGTTTGAGCTGTACTTTTTTTTTTTTCTTTTTCTATCTGTTTTGGCAGTGGACTGATTTTGAATTTCATCCCCCTCTCTAGTTCCCACATAGAGATTTTACTAGACAGAAATATGTTTAAATGCTAAGCAAACCAGTTAAGCAAAACACTGATTCAAAGAAGGCAACGGGAAAAAATTTCTCTTGATAATTTAACTTTAAATATCACAGTGACCCATACTAGCTTCTGTAAGTACATTTGTGGTTAAAGACTTTTTTTAATTCATAAAGATCATTATGAACATTACTATATGCCTTGAAAGCAGATCTCTTGTTTGACTGGGCAGTTATCTGCTAATTTACCATGACACTTTTTTTTTTCTAGGCGGACCTCTCTTAATGTTTACTGAAACAATAACTGAGTGATGTCATACATTTTGGGAAAGTCACACCCGTTTCATGTAGACTCAGCTACAATAGAGGTAAGTCATTCAACAAAGACTTCTTGTGACTAATTCTTCTCTGGGTTTGAAAGAGGAAGAGAGTGTATCATCATACTTCTTTCTTAATTTTAGGATTAGAGCATGCATCTGAAGTAATCAGGACATTTGATGACAAGTCAACAAATTAAGCAGAGCAGTATTACAGGGAAGACTTAGAGGTGAACAAAGTAAAACCCATGTGAAAGCTCATGTTAAAGGATTGATTTATGGTTCATAAAAGTGCCATTCTGAGTTTCCATTGTTTGGCACTGTGGGAGAATCCGTCTACATGGTGGAATTTTCAGTAGTTGGAATCGTAAGTCTACAGAGTGTGGTTTATGTTTATTATACCTTTGATTTTCACCTCAGGAGTATGGATAAGCCATCCGAAATAAACAAAAAAATCAGAGGAAGATTGGGGCTTCTAGGTTTTCAGGAATAATAAGATGGTGGGACGTCTATGGAACATGTCATTTACTTTTATTTCTTAGAGACTAGATGCCTGAGGTCTGTTTGTCAGAATGTGAAACCTGAGTCCCAGGTATGCTCTGTGGCCCTACATGGACAGATGCCAAATATGTGATTTGAGGGACCCTGGAAAGTGTTTATGCCTAAAACACCTCACCTCCTGAGGACCTATGACTTAATGATAATGGAAATCACTTTGTTTTCTAAGTAAACAGATATTGAGTATTAAAGATATCTATTCCAAGGAGGAATAACAAAGTGCTGCTGTGATTGATACTTTATCTTGAATTAAATTACCAAAACAACTATCAATTGTTTTATTAATTATTAATTTGTTTAATTAATTATTACTTATTTTATTAATTATTAAAAACTTATCAACTAGTTATGGTCAGTTTTTTAAAGGAATCAGGAGGTAGTGATTCTCAAAACATTAGGCATAGCATGTTTGAGAAATAAGGTAAAAAAACATGCAAAGGAAAATAAATTTCATTTCCTTCAATTTTATGTTGGGTCAACTAGTTTTTGCAAATGAAACTCTTTTTCATGTGGCTAGCAACTTGGCACCGTATATCATAGAAACTGAATATAAAGTGTGGTCTCTTCTGTGTGTGTTGTAATTGCTATTCTGTTGGTGTTATCTAACATATGGATACTACAGAAGGTTGGGTTAAGAGCATCATTCCTTTCACGCTAATTTTCAAGTAACTTTTTTCCCCCAAAGCCACCTGGCTGCCCTATTCTATTTGGTGGAAATGATGTAATTAAAAGTCTTAGAGGTCTTAGAGGGCTCACTGGGTCGGTCTAACTCTTGATCTCAGCTCAGGTCTTGATCTCAGGGTCCTGAGTTTGAGCCCTGCCTTGGGTTTCACGCTGGGTGTGGTGACTACTGAAACAACAACAACAAAACTCAGAGTGGAGAGGAAAAACCTCTCCACTCTGCCCTTTCCAAGGAAGCCCAACTGAAAACTTATAATCATCTGGTGATTTTAATCATGTTGGCTATCTCTGATAAAAATTTGGTATGAATAAATTCGTCTCTCTTTGCTTAAGTGTTCAAAGGAGTTTCCAGTGTGGAGTGGCCTATGTGAATGAGGCAAAAGATTAGTGAAAAAGAAATATTGTAGTGGCAGTTTGGAGTTGCAGGAAGAGAATTAACCTAGTCAATTCCTAACTCTGCCCTTGATAAACAAGTTGCTTTTCAGCATGTTTGAACATCTGTAAAACAAGGTTTTGGATCAGATAATATAGATGTTTAGAGTTTGTATGGTTTTAATACTTTGCATGTCAGTACTCTTAACTCTATGTTGAGTTCATTTTGAAGATTTAAATTATAATGATAAAAACAATAAAAAATAACAATCTTTACGAGCACTTACTCTGTCCTCAGTGCATGCTTGTAACCTCTTTACAAAAACCTCCTGATGTAGGTAAGGACTATTATTTCCATAATAAAAGTCCAGGGAGGTGCAGAGTGATTAAGTAACGTGCCCAAGGACACACAGCTAGTAAGTGGTGAAGCTAGGGTTTGAACTCAAATAGTTGTCTACAAAGCTTAACCTCTTAACTGTTAACTTAAAACACACAATTAAAAAAACAAACCACATTAAAAAATTCAAATTTATCTTTTGTTAATCATTAAAACATAATACAGTTGTTTTGATTGACTAATAGAATGACATTTTAGAATTTTCTCATGGGCCCTGGAGTAGTAACTTTGATTTTGTACAAAGTTTAGCAGGCTTTCTTTGCCCAACAAATCCATGTTTCCTATCAAAATATTCAAAAACATCTCCTGACTTGTTCTTTCAGTGGAGACATCCTTTCCCAGCCAGAGCTGGCAGAAGTAGCAAGAACATGTGTTGGCTTGTTCTGGAGGCTTTGGTGTGAAATAGGTTTGCATAGAATAGAAGAGCTTCTATCATCTTGGCAGCAAATGTCTTTGTGGCTGGTTTGCCTCTTTGACAGAATTTCCAAAGATCAGTACAACAGACCCTTCTGTTGCAGGGTCTGAGAAAGTGTAAGGAGGAAGAGTAGCGAGTTAGAAGATGAACTTATATTTCAACTGTAGCAACCATAACTTGTGAGGAAAAATTAATAGCAATTTATAACAGTGGAGAGGAAGAGGGAAGATGCAGGAAGGAATATTGTCAGAACTTATTAGACTGTTTATTACATATTAAATTTTTTGTCATATAAGAAGTTGTATATAATGAATGTGTTTAACTTGATGAGTTTGGTGGTAAGTATACACCTATGAAACCATCACCACGGTCTATGCCATGAAACTATTCATTCCCTCCAAAAGTTTCCTCCCTCTCTCTTATTTATTATTCTTATTCTTATTATTAATGACAAGAAGACTGAATACAAGATTTACCCTTTTAGCAAAATTTATGTATACAATACAATATTGCTAACTATAGGTTCTATGATGTACAGTAGATCTCTCGAAGTTATTCATTTTATCTAAATGAAACTTTGTGCTCTTTGACTAATACTTACACTTCCTATGACACAGTTGCCTACTAATCTAAAGTTGAGGCTGTCAGCCCTACATGAGAATAATTAAGAGTTTGGTCAAACAAGGTCTTTTCATTATGCTTTACCTGAAGAAAAATTAGGTGGAAAATCTGGGTGGTTCTTTTCTTTTTAATAAATCTGGAGAGCAGACTCTGCATGCAGAAACTTTCTATCTGCAACACAAACCAAGCGTCACTGTCTGTTCCATGGGTCTGATGATGGAAAGACACTGCTTCAGCTACACCGAGCTACTTGCTTACCTGAGGGTGTGTGTGTGTGTGTGTGTGTGTGTTACTCCCAGGTTAGTACCACATAATTCTTACTATCAACATGGTCAGTTGGACGTGGGAAGACATGACTGAAGTTAATCTCACTTTTTGTGTTTAAATACTCATATTTGGCTTAGTTACAATGCCTTTTTGCAGGAGTGGAAACCATGTCATTATCCCATTTAAATAAATACAAGATTACCTGATTCTGTGCTGCTTTATAATTAAGAGAGTTCTTTGCAATCCTCTTTTGGTTATGAAAGAATATAAATACTTCCTTTGCCTTCTGAGGAAAGGAAGACATACATGTTCTTTCAATCTGAGTGTTTTGCTTATATTAGGATTTCATACTCTGTGTTTTCACACAACTTTTACTGTTTGCTAACTTAATAATGACATATTCAGTGCACAGAAAACATCAGAGATGTACCAAGGCATAAACTTAAAAATATGATGGTACTTCATGAAATAAATGTGGAAGGAGAGATAGCATTAAGGCGTAAAATAGTACTTGTCGTTGTTCAGTTGTGTTGTTTTCTACAAATCATGGAAACACTGAGGTGAAGGGACCCATTTAAAGTTATCATATAAAAAAATGAAATGGAATAAAACAAAAATCAGGGTCTTAGATACAGAGAACAGACTGGTGATTGCCAAACGTGGGGCATGCGAGGTGGGGAAAATGGGTGAAAGGGTTCAAAAAGTACAAACTTGGTTATAAATAAGTCATGGGGATATAATATACAGCACGGTCACTATCATTAACAATACTGAATTGCATATTTGAAAGTTGTGAAGAGGGTAGATCTTACAAGTCCTTATCACAAGAAAAAAATTTTATTACTATGTATGGTGATGGATGTTACCTAGACTTACTGTGTTGATCATTTCTCAATATGTATTAATATTGAATCAGAATCTCTCCATATAAAGTTACTTTTACATCTAGCTACATGTCACACATGATCCCTTCTAAATAGTGTGCTATCAAAGTAATCCTTAAGGAGTTGATCAGAAAGGAGATTCCATGACTTTTGGGGAGTTTGTTTTCCTTATTAAATGTAAAAGAGATGTTCATTGTGCCCTGAAAAATAAACTTACATATACCTCAAAATAGCAGCAAATCATATACTTGTTTCTTTCTATCCATTCCTTTGTCTCTACCTTTTTCTCTATCTCTCATTCTTAGATACATATAGAAATATATAGATTGCCCTGTCCTTTATGTCCAAATAGATATATTTGTCTACAATGTACTGCTTCTTTAATCTTTAGAATTATATCTAGATTTCTGGTTTTTAAAAAATTATTTTCATTGTTTTCTTTGTATTTCCAATTTTTCATGCTCTACTCAAGTCTTAGGGCTGAAAGGAAGCAGATTATTTTGACAGAGTAATGGTTATATATTATTATTGCTTTCTATTGTGAATAACTGTAGATAAACCTTTACATTTATGTCACTTTACTGAATGACTTTGAGGTAGTAATTTGCTTCTCTGGATCTCTGTTTGCCTCATTATAATTAGAGTTACTGTAAGAATTAAATTAGAATATGTAACAAACAGTCTTGGCCAGCTGGTGGGGCTTACCTGTGTCTAGTTTCTTCCTGCTCTGGTAACTGTATCCATTTGCACTTGTTCTTTTAGACCATCATTCTCTTGAGTTTTAACTGTATCTGCATTGTGTTTAGATTATTCTGTTTTGCATTTGTTGAAAAGAAAGTCTATGTATAAAGGAAAAAGAAAGTAAAGACACCAACCTTGAAGGGCCCATGTCTTGTCACGGAGGGATCAAGCAGAGCAGAAGGAATCTCAGTCTTCATTGTGGAAAATGTGTTGCTTCTGGCACCTGTAAATCAAACAATTATCTTCTTTTCTTTATCAATTCCCCCCTCCCACTTAATAATGATCTCAGACTGTGCTGTTGAACAAGTATTAAGCCATATAATCTCTGACTCAGAGTTATTTGTAGACCCAGTGCAGGAGTCTGAATATACTCAGTATTTTCTGCAGGAGTGCAGAAAACACTGAATTGCCAATAACAGGAAGGAGAGATCCTTAACGTTTACTTGTTTCTTAATTGTTAGTTGCATTGAAGCTTGAGAGTTGAGTGTGTTTTTTTTTCATGCTCTTCCTTGAATTTTGACAATTAAGATACATTGATCTTGCTGTTTTTATTCTTCAAACTTTCTATAAATTGGAGGATGAGGGGATATTTTTGGAATTTACCTACAGGGGCTTCATTTTTTCCTGGGTTTGATTCAGAATGTCAGAATCAAATCATCCCCTTTCCTTCACTCTACGCCCACTCTAACCCAGTTTCTGCTCCTCATACACCAGATCCCAGTTGAACTGTATGGATTAAAGAATAAGGACGGTCAGCCAAGGCAAGATTTGAAGTTCCAAAGGGACTTTTTGTGGCATCCCTTTAAAGAAAGACATAAAAATAACAGACATTTATTGGGAGACACATCCAAGCTGCTGGGGCTGACAGCTGTCCCCAGATCCATGGTACATTTTTCATCATGTTAGGCTGGAAACCTTACCTTCTTTTTACTTCAGCTTTTGTCTCTGAGGCATCATTGCATGTCAGAACTTTTGCCTGAAAGATCATTCCAAACTACCAAACAAATAATAAATGACTTAAAACATCTCGTTAATAAAAGACTGCTCTGACCTCATCCAGCACTATTTCCACCTGAAGAAGAGATCCTGAGTCCCCAGGTACTTCCTGTGTGGGAGGATGGGCAAAAGGTATTAGCTAGAAAAAAAATATAAAATACTGATAAAAATACATATGTAAGTCAGTTTCTTACCTTATATTTCTTAGTAACTGTTAATTCTAGAGAGTAGCTCACCTTTTACTAAATGGTTAAGGAAGTACTCATGTTTGTTGCCAACGGTTTTATTATCTCAGTGTTATACTGTTGAAGTTTCAGCATATACTGTTTAAAATTTATAATACATCAAGTAAAAAGAGAGTTTTAAACATTTTTCTTTTTTTTTTTTGCTTAAAACAATTTTTATTTTTGGTGAAAAAATACAGATACATTTTTGCTTTGAATTTACTTTTACATGGCAATTCAAGGTCCTTCTAGACAAGATGAGTCTATTTTTATCTTAAAACACATTTAATTTCAATTTTTCCCTTAGAGAGCCTTTACGACAGTGACATAGTTTCCTCTGTAGTTTGGCAATGCAGCGAAATTCCCATTTCATCATAAGTTGGGTTTTAAGAGGCAACGCCAAAATTCTTCAGGATCCTGAAGACACTTTTGAACTTGAAATAAGGATTATTATGATTATTAATTTAATTCTCATGCATCACAGAGGCACACATCAACCATGTGTGATCTAGACTCCAGGACAAGCTTCTGTTGAGAAGAGGCCACAGTGATAATAGCAAGGCAGCTTCCTCAGGACCTGGCAGCCGCTCCACAGGATCTAAGTCCCCTCACCTCAAGATGGGCACACTGCAGGTGTTGTTGAAACAGTGGGATTATCTTAAAAGAACAGATTGCCCACTCTTTTTGGCCATCCTAGCACATACCTTCCTGGTAGTCATGCATGGCACCAGGGGGAGGGAAGGATGTTAGATGTAGGGACATTTAGGAGGTCTCTTTCCTCCCAGCGAAGCTTAGGATTGTATCCTTCTGTGTTAAAAGATACTTTATTACTTTGCATTCCATCTGGAAAAACAAATAGATTTTGAATATGGCTGGCAACAAAACAGGGAGAAGTCTTTTATATACAATTAGAGATAGTGGAGCTGGACAATGACCTTGTAAAGACTCAGCTAAAACAAGAATCTTGATAAGAAGGTAGGGTGTTCTCTAGGGGCTAAAGGCTGAAGATGAATGACTTGAAATGATTTGAAGAGCTGCACTGCTATCGGTGCATATGAAATAATGAATTCAAAATCTTTATTTTGCTAGAGAATTTAGTTGTTGTAGCTGTTTCAAAGTACGGAGGCTTAATAAAATAGAGGTTAATGATAATCCCTTTCCATCTCCCTTTTTGACTTGAAACGGGGCTTATAATACATATTCAAAAATTTCACCCTATGTTAATCTAGTCAGAGGCCTCTTTTCCTTATGAGAAAAACCATGTTTGTATTCTCACAAAGTCTGTAGACATTGTTAATGTAATAAACATCACTATCTGTCATCTGCAAATTACATCTACTCACTGACATTTACAAAATAGAAAGTAATTTTCAAGAACTATTAACACAGGATTTGTACTGAGAAATGTATACCAAGGAGCTCAAAGTAAGATATTTTCCTTGGATAGATCCTTTCAAAGTAATTTAGAAAAACACAAAATATTATTTACACCATACTAAACTTTCCTAAATGCTCTATGATATTTTCTTATCAAACTGTATTTTGAGAATGGAAGGATATAGATATAGCAAGTTTAATGCATAAGCCAGTAGCCCTGAGCTTGAGCAAAAGATGCACTTAGGGTCTCCCAACACTGAGAAGATGACAACTCAGCTGCAACTATTTCCCTTTTCCAAGCAGCTCAAAATGCTTTAGCAAAGACCTTATGACTCTTACGTCATTATTAGTGACATAAGAAAAGGTGACAGAGACAAGAACTCGGGCTCTTGACTCCAAGTGCTTAATCCAATAAAACACGCTGCATTTTAGTTATAGGGACAAATACATTTCTTTGGTACTGCAAAAAGAGAAGTTTAAAAGTTGTTAATTATTAATTGGAATTTTCCCACTAAATATGATCTCAAGATTTTTGGAAAAACATCCAGATTTACTACCACTTGAATGGTATTTGAGAAGTGAGAGTGACAACATGACCCAGTTTGGGGATATTAACTAGAAAATTTAAACTGATCAAGCTCGGTTTAGGAGATTGCAAAATAAGTGCCCAGTTAGACTAATACTGTGAGCTTTGCTATGCTCCTTTGAACAATTTGGTCCAAATAATACATTCAGCCAATATGTTATTCCAGTTCATTCTGGTCATATCAGACGGGAACAAGGATCTTCTATACAGATCATATTACGTGACCCCCTTATCTCCATCGGAGTCTGTAGGTTGCCAGGAACATTGGAAATGGGACCAATCACCCTTTCTGTCACTATTACATTTTGCGTGAGAAGTGGCTCAGAGACTGTAGTAGAAGGTTGCACGAGAGAACCAGAGGCCGAGTAAGTCTCTGTTACCAAATAGCTACCATGCTGCAGAGGGTCAGGGATGGAAACAGCTGGCTGCAGAACAGAGCCGGAAGCAGACAAAGCAGAGGTTCCTTGACTGCCTGACAAAGTCTGGCCCCTAACAGATTCTGGCTGTTGGACTCCTAGGGAATAGCCACAGGATTCCATGCCCAAATGGCTGTCTTTGGAAGGTGGCTGAAATTGTTGGGCTTCTTCATCGATCCCGAGGCTTATTTCTGCAAGCTTTTTAAATTTGGGGCCGAGCGAGTCCAAGAAGCTGTCATCCAGCTCATCGGCAATAAAACTGCAACAACCCAAGGAGCCCACGGGAGAACCGGGGGCACCCATTCCTTCATTATCATAGATCAGCAAGCAGTCATTTGCTTCCTGGGCATCGTCTTCCTCTGCACAGGCAAATGCTTTCTAAAGGGGGAGAAAAGTGGAAAAAATGAATTTTCAAAGAGTCTCAGCTGAAGAATGCAACACTGTTCATAGAACTCAAGAATTATCATGAATGCCTAATTTAGGTAATCCACAGAAACAAAGCCAAACTCTGGGTATCAGCAATCTTGTAAGAGAAACTTGTTGGAGAACAGTGTAGCTGTCATTCCTTTGGAATTGAATCTAGCCTAGGCTCACGTTTTAAGTCTGGGTTTTGAAGGCACTGGCATGGATTTGGACCTACAAAACCAATGTGTTCAAAACCTGGAGGTTATTCACTGGGCCCAGTGTGGGGGTCCCTGTATGTGCTACTGTAAATGCATGTCTTTGTGTTTAGGGGTGGGGACAGGCATCCCACTTACACCATCTAAGCCAGCTCTCAGCCAGACTGGGGCCTTGGTCTAGATTTCCCGACCCATGCGGGAGCCTGACCCATAACGAGGGCCCACACCACATCTCAGAATATCCCAAGAGACCCATCCCAAACAAGCTCTCCCTGCCAGTCAGTGTAAGACAATACCTTCTCAGCAACAGTTCTGATCCCAGAATTTACCAGGTCTGATACCAAAACTCCATAGGAAATCTCTTCTACTGATGCACCAACCAAGAGGCAAGACCTGCCTCTTAAAGTCCTCTCTGTTCTTGAAACCGTTTTCGTTTCAGTTCTATGCTTCCTGACACTTCTTCTGACCTTTGATCACATCCCTTTTTTCCCACTTTTATTTCTGGGTCATTAATTTAATGGTTCTTCAGCATTTTGGGGCATGGACTCTTTTGAAAATGTGAAGGATACTATAACCCTGTCTCAGAAAAATATGCACATTTGACATACTTTATGGTACAGGGAACACAAAAGAGGCTGCTTTGTATATTTCTGCAGAGGATGCTGCTGATCCTGACACACAAAAGATTTTGCTTTCCATTGTTATTCCAGTCAGAGGGAGGAGGTGCCCCTTGTTATATTCTTTCCCTTTGTGTCTACCTACCATTTTTCCTTTTGACTAGTGGCCCAATTTTGGCCATCACCGTAGGTTATCTGCATTATTTTGGCAGAGAACCCTATTTTTTTCTTACATTTTAACAAGCTGTAAGTACAACAACGAATTGCAAAGAAAAAAGATCTCTAATGTACATAAGATAACAAAGCCACAGAGTTTTCTACCACATTACCTGAGAAAAGTAGGAGTCCAGGAAATTCATGCTTACTGCTCCTTCACCATAGTCTTTATTGGTTCCTCCCGTAGAATGCCTTGTTCTCATTGTTCCAGACTGTCCTGCAGAACCAATGCCAAGTCCAGTGACTCCTCCAAATCCTCCAGCGGCTCCAGATCCTGTAGCTGCTCCAAGTTTGGTGGTCAGTTCCATTCCCGAGGTTCCTTCTACCACTGTCCCTCCAGCATATGTATTTGTACAAACTTCTAAAAACAGGGAAGAAAATTCTGGAGCATCTTATGCTGTAATTGTTTTTTTTTTTCTTTTACTGTTTATTGGTATCAATGGGCAGATACCCAGTAAAGCAAATAAGTAGGAGAGATTACAATTATATGACTAGAGGTGATAAGAACATTCTAGGGTCTGTTATGAGAGAGTAACAGAGGAGGTGAGTCTGTACAGAGGATCTTCGCAGATGGAATAGCTCTGGAAACATACTAATTAAAAAATATACACAGGAAATAGATTTTCAGTGACAATAGCCAGAAATAGAAAAGTAAAAACAGAATATTCAGCACACAGCCATGGAAAACTTGTAATGCAATGCTTATTTGTTTTCAGGAAAAAGAAGAAATAAAAATTAAGCTATCATTGCTTTCAATATGGAAACCAAAGAGGAAATATCCATAATGTAATCATGCAAATTAGCAGATGCTAATTTAGTGTCTTGGTGTCTGAACACAATTTAAAGAGTTATGACTATTCTCCTTATCACCTTTACATTACACTTTCATGGAAAGTTAATTTTTTTTCTAGAGAATTCTGAGTATAGTTTTTGCTATGTAATTATAATCAGAGAACCAGGTGAGGATTGGGGTAGCTGATAAAGGCAGACATTTTGCAGTGATCTCATGCAGATTTTGTAGGCTAGACATTTAAAAACAATCTATTGCTAGGTATGGGGTTAAGATAAACTTTAGTATTAGGCACTAGGTCATATTGTTCCTGTAGTTTATGCCTTAATTGTGGCACTGAGACAAGATGAATAAAATAATTATTTGGTAAACCAAAGAAATGAATAAGTTCACCTATATGAGAGCATAAATGATCTTGTCCCATTATGACTGAATATAAAACTGATATGTGAACTCAAATCTAGGTATTGTTAGTTTTGGGGTAGGAAGAAGGGCAATAAGATTGAGAATGTGCACATATGAGGTTTAACTGCAAATATTACCAATGGTAAAAATAGTCAGAGTTGAGTGGTAGGCACATAGTATTTAGTATATTTTCCTTTACATCTTTCTACACGTGTGAAATCTTTTTTAATTAAAAAATTAGTAAGTGACTGAGAGCTCTACTTCAGTTTATTAAAGTTTAGAAAATGTATAACAAATCTTTGGATATTAAAAATGTGGCATCAGTGGGCAATGAATTTCAATGAACTTATTGAAACCCAAGCTTGGCCCTGGAATTGACTAATACACTAATAGTAAATCATTTCACTGAAACCCTATTTTAGTGGTAACATCTCCCAGCGTGTGTGTATATATATATGCAAATTATTAAAAAATTATTTAGAACACTTCCTATTTTTCAGTATTGCTTATTTAACCCAGTATTGCCTTCAAAAATCCATTTGAGGGATGCCTGGGTGGCTCAGTTGGTTAAGCAGCTGCCTTCGGCTCAGGTCATGATCCCAGCGTCCTGGGATCGAGTCCCACATCGGGCTACTTGCTCCGCAGGGAGCCTGCTTCTCCCTCTGACTCTGCCTTCCACTCTGTCTGCCTGTGCTTGCTCTCACTCTCTCTCTCTTACAAATAAATAAATAAAATCTTAAAAAAAAAATCCATTTGATGTTTACTTACCAGAATTTTCCATGAAATCAGCTCCGTTGGCCGTGATAGGTGGCACGCGAATATTTGAGATTTCCTGTAAACCATGTTAAAGAAATAGATGTTTACAAATGAACCAGTTTCATGGTACTATGGGTGAAATGTGGCTCTTTGCAAAAGATGACTTTAGAAGAAGTCCAAATTCTTACAGGAGTAACCATTTTTATGGTTGGACATCTGAAGAGCTGTGATTCTAAAAGGCTCCATTTATTTCAGCCCTCACAAAGGCCTTTAAAGGTCATGAAGTGTCTTATTTTTATACCCTATCACCCCCTTTCCTATCTGAATATAAATCTAATTTTGTTCTATGTGATTGAAAAAAACGTTTTAGAAACTAGGTCCTCACCTTGTCTTCAGGATGGGCTCCTTCAATTCCCCATGGATGAATTGTTCCTTCTGAACCATCAGGAACTGGAATAAATCCTCCTGTCACTCCCCGGATAGGACCCATCCCACAGTCACAGGTCAGCAGCAGAAGGGGGGCCACTAGATATAAAGGAAAACAAAATATCAGAACACTTGAATCATTTGGAAACAATGAGACATGACAATTGTCTGAAACGTTACAAAGAAAATACAATATTTCAGGACTCATGGAAAATCTAATAGAAAGCAAAACTAGTTTCTACAAAATAAAGTGTAAATTAAGCATCCTAAAATTTCATATGATTGTGAACTGGAGGATACAGATCTGATCATTCTTGTGATATGTGTATTTTCTTAAAATAGTCACTGTTTGGGGTGCCTGGGTGGCTCAGTTGGTTAAGCAGCTAGCTGTCTTCCGCTCAGGTCACGATCCCTGAGTCCCAGGATCAAGTCCCACCTGGGGAGTCAGCTTCTCCCTCTGACCTTTTCCCCCTCTCATGTTCTCTCTCACTGTATCTCTCTCAAAAAAAAAAAAAAAAAAAAGTCACTGTTTGTTGAATGATAAAGATGGTCTTTCAGTTCCTCAATCCTTTTCTGTTATATATATATAACATTTTGAACATTGCTCAAAATGTTCAAATAAATTATATATATAATTTATATGTTATAAATTATAATTATATATAATTAAATGTTCAAATAAATTATATATAACTTATATATATAATTTATAAATTATAAATGTTCAAATAAATTAATTAAATGTTCAAATAAATTATATATATAATTTTTATATATATAATTTATAAATTTATTATATATAATTTTATATATATATATAATTATATATATATAATTA
>NC_081564.1:51419863-51452554 GCF_022355385.1 Mustela nigripes | reverse complement strand
ATTTTGAGCAATGTGTATTATGTCAGGGGAATACATACCTGGATGGTCAGGATTTTAGGTGGGCAGGATAATCCTGTAATCTGGACTCTAGTCATCTCTTAGTAAACAGCAATTAACCAGCAAACTCCCTCCGCAACTAGAGTGATGAGCTAATACCATTGCACTCTTAATTATGACTCGAGAATCCCTAGCTTGGAGGGGCTTTCCTGTCTGAGTAATTTTCATTCTTCTGTGCATATCTGCAAGATCTGTCACATCTCAGCAATAAAGATTAACATCATTTTTATGCTAATGCATCAAGAGGAAAATACTAAACTCTCCCTTGAAAGGAAGTTCTGGAAAGCTAGGTAGTTTAGTGACCCCCACCCCCACCTCTGGCTCATCAGGGTCTATTGAATCCTCATGTGTTGAATTCTGTCCACCCAGAGGGAGTTTAGTTAGGGGTTGAAGGGTTTGAATTTTGGCTCCACCTCTCACCTGCTGGGTAAGTTATATTATCCTTTCTTGCCTCTCGTAATTCATCCAGAGAATGGGAGAATAAATATTATATACATCACCAGCTGTTATGAGGATTAAATGAGTTAGTATAAGTAAAGGACAGTAGTGAGTGGGATGAGGATTTGCTAGTATTGTCTGGAAGGGCTATATCAGTTATACAAATTAGGTTGGTCCTATATTATAAATAAAATAGGTTGCATATAATTGATGTATTTTTAAAAATTTATGTAATGTTCATATACATGATACTTCTACATGTTTTTTAAAATTTATTACCATTCTCAATTCTATGACTTTGTTAAGTGTATGGGAAGAATTGAATGTTACTCGTTGACAAATTAGTTTTTAAGGTGATGGATGTACACCTGTATGGTGAGTATTTTTAGATGGGCATAAATCATCTTTTAGAGATGTTGCTATCATTGTTATCTACAATATATATTTGGTTTTTATATATGTATCCAGAGAAACTTTTTCAAAGTCTTGAGTGTATTTGTGCAGACTAAAAAATATATGTTTTGTCATGCCAAAAATCAAAGCCTGGCATTTTTTCAAATGGTAGGAGCACAGGAAGCAAATATGATTGTGGGATTAACACGGTGTACTTTCTCAGATTACTATCCTGAGCCACAGTCCCAAATGTACAATGGCTTGCCTCAGGTTATCTCAACATCCTAAAAGTCAGTATTTCAAAATGAAACTCATCCCTACTACCATGTATCTGTGCTGCCTCTAGTATTTGCAGTTTCATTTAATGGTTTAAGTGACAAGTGAATTCAATGGTTCATCTGGATTTCTTAACCACTCTTCGTATTTGTTAGTCTCCAAATCTTTGCCATGTGTAATGCCTTACACACTTCTTTCCTTTTTAGTCTCATGTTTGAATCAGGCTTCTATCATCTCTTTGAAACTAGTAGAAGTATCTCCTAACTGTTATTTCCTTTCTAATTTATGGTACACAGCTTGGCCAATGTTATCTTTCTAAAACATAAATATGAACATGCTAGGCTTTTTTCTCATAGCAACTCTTTTTTTCTCATAGCTTAAAGCACAAACACTGTAACCTATGTACGTAAGCCCTTTCAAATTGGTATCAGTGCATCTCCAGTTTCATCTCCTTGACTGTCCACAGTCTCCCCATGCATTAGCCTCCCAAGGTGTGATTCCTAAAACATGCAAAGCATTTCTGGCTTTGGCCCATGCTGTTACCCTTTGGGAACAAATTTCCCTCTTTTTTTCTATATCCTCCTCACTTTCCAGCGCTCAGATTGATGATTCACCTACTCCACAAAGCCTGCATAATACCCTTTTGTATTCATTTCTATTATAGTTGCATCATAGTATTGTTTTTTCCATAGAGTTAGACATGCATAAACCTGTGAACTACATGAAAACCAGAATCAAGTTCCCTTTCCAGCTGGCTGTTTGTGTTAAGACTCACATCCATGTACTTGACAAATCTTTGGTTTTGAAATTGACTAATATAATATTGAAAAACTGAAAGATGCGTCAATTTCAGCTGTGAAATGAAACAATGCATGTTAATTGCAGAAGAGTAAACATTTTGGGGGAAGGCAGAAGAAGAATATATGGCATGTGTGGGAGGTTACTAGGTGTATGAATAACAACTTCTTTCTTTTTCTTTTTCTTTCTTTTTTGTAAAAAGAGATCTGAACAGATATGGCGAATATTAAGATCTGTTAAATCTGAATGACGGTTGGTTATATGAGTGCTCGTCATGTAATTTTCTGCCCCTTTTGTTTTAAAAATGCTGCGCAAATTTAAGAAAAATTTAAGTGAAGGGGCTGGCATAGACTTGTTTATCGTGAAGAAAAGCCTACAGTTCTATAATAAATTTGGGAAGTGAATATGAGTTTATCAAGGATTTTTCTTATTTATAAGAATTTGCCATGAATTTCCTTAAAATAGAGACCTATTACATTAAAAATTCTATTTGATCACAAGACTTTGATTTAATTGAAGCATTTTAGAAACCTATCCATTGAATAACTAAATTTTACTTTTATTGAAAAATAAAGCATTTTATTTTAAAAATAAAAAAAATAAAGGGGCACCTGGGTGGCTCAGTGGGTTAGAGCCTCTGCCTTTGGCTCACGTCATGATCCCAGGGCCCGCATCGGGCTCTCTGCTCATCAGGGAGCCTGCTTCCTCCTCTCTCTCTCTCTCTCTGCCTGCCTCTCCCTACTTGTTATCTCTCTCTGTCAAATAAATAAACAAAATCTTTAAAAAAAATATATAAAAACCACATTCCTTAAATGTGTTTAATAAACTTAATCTTATTAAGTGAGAGCCTTTAAGAGGGTGTATTTGTAGTGGTAAGCTATTTTCAAGAAGCGCTGGATTAAGCAATAACTTTCAGAGCCTATGATGTATTAATAATGTTTATTATAAAGTTCAAAGCCTATATCCTTTATATTTTTCTCTAGATTTACTTGGCAAGGGTTCTTTTTCTATTTTATGTCTACAGAGAAGACATCTTAGAAGATGCTGCATTGTGGGTAAAAGCATTTTTCTGAGGATGAACATTACTGGCGGTGTATAGAAAGTGTTCATGCTTAAGTTTTTTTCTTGTTGATTCTCTTGGGCTGTTTTCTACCTGTCTAACATATATATGACTTGCCTTGTTGCATTATGAGTATAAATTATTGGCAAGCGACATATTAACTTTCAACATTTCCAGTTCTTCCTGAAAATGTTACCCCCATCTTTGCCTGTAACACCATTAAGGAATGGTTGTACATTGCAAAGATGGTATTTACCATGTAGCCCGAAGGCCTGATTCCCTATCAAAAACAGAAGTCAGCTTTGGCATACTCACATAGCAACAGCAAAAGACCAAGGAGTAGCAGGCCGATGGCAGCAGGCCCCAGCCTCCCTGATGTTCTGTTTCCAGCTTTGTATCCAGGGTCTTTATCCTTCTCCGAACTTCTGCAGGTGTCCCTGTTGTCACACTGGCAGACTTCCAGAGTCAAGCTCTCTGGTGTCTCGCACTGTCTGTCCTGACTGTCGGTAACTGTGAGGGAGATACTGTGCGATCCAGGAGATAGCGGTTGCTGGGCATTTAGGAGTGCGGAAGTAGCTGAGGACAAACAATCACACAAATTATCAGCAGGACAGGCATCATTTGCCCTTAAAACTACTTATTTGTATTAACAGACCCAGAGTTGCCTTAAACATTGTTGTCCCAAATAGGGAGGCTGATAAGGTGAGGCTGGAGGAGTTCTGGGAATGAGAATTTGGGGTTCAGTTGGGTAAACAGGGCTGCACTTCCATCATGTCCTTCTTTCTGCCCCACATGGGACTGTTAGAGCTTCCCATGAAGACTCAGTTCTACCCCAGTTTTCCTCCTGAAAGGTGATGGAAGGCAGGTAACATTTCAATATCAAGCCCCCTCCCCTGGGACTTAGCCAATCTCCTGTATGTCTGCACCAACTTCCTGAATGCTTCTGTGGCCCTCTGGACATATGCTTTCCCTCTACGTCCATGTTTTTGTGCCTGACTTATTAAGACTGAGCTTCTACTTTGGCTTCCACTACCTCCGCTGATCCTGATAGTTTTCATCCATGTGCGCAAAGGCCAGTGGTATAGGATGTTTTGAGGTGACAGCCTGTGGCCCACCTGACTCGTGAATATGGATTATTCTCCTTTCTCCATTCCTATGTTGTCCCTTTCTAAGTGGGCTCCCTTAGCAGCTCTTGTAAGCTGCAGAGCTGTGTCAACTAAACCACTCTTAACATCTTAACCCCTTTGATGTTAGGTCTGATCCACTCAGTCTAACCACTGTTGCCTTGTCCTGCTTCACTCAAGCAGCCATGTCCAATGCTAGGTCCTGTCTCTCTCTGATGTTTTTTTTTGCAGGTTTTTCATTGGTCATGTGCTGGTAAGCCCATTTGGAGCCAAAAGCTACATGGATATTTTGAAACTAGGGACTTCCGCCTAGATCAGTAAGGGCTTAGGAAGGAAGACCAGAGAGAACAAGAATGCTTTGGTGACTCTAGCAAATGACTAGGGAACAAGAGAGCACATTCATGGAGGGAATCAAGATTGGTTCAGCAAAGATCTAGAGACAAGTGAGAAGATTCTTATTAAGTCCAAAGGCTATTTCTAGGAGGCACCTAGAAAACATAAAAAAATGTAAAATTAGCACGATAAAAGTGAGAAGAAAGGGAAGGATGGATGATGAACTCTTAACCACTGGCTAATAGGAATTTCAGTCTGCCATGCTGTCAAGATTCCTAACTAGTGACAGACTAAGTAGCACTTCCTATGAGCCTTGAACAGGCGACCCCTCCTGTGCTTCATGTCTGTTCAGTCTGCCCGGTTAGGAAAAGTTTGTATAGTTAGAAATTTAAACAGCTCTGCAATAAAATTGATGGCTGACTCTATTCTTTTTATGGGGTGCTGTGGAGGCAGAAATAAGACATTAAAAATACAAAACAATTAGATTGCACATAAAAAAATATTAAATAGAATGAACATATTGTATTGTTCCTCTTCTCTTTTGAAGAAAGAAGAAATTCATGACGCTAGACCACATCTTCATTGCAAAGAACTTTTTCAGTTACTCTTGGAAAAGACTTGCTCCCAAATGAACTCTTTTATCCCTCTGAAAATATAAAGAAGCAGCAACTTTTTCATTTACAAAACAAGTTTACTATTACTCACCATTGAGTGTTGTGATACTCCAGACAACTGGTAATTTTAGTGGTTGCTCCTCCAGAGAAAACGTGTAGGGACCAGAATACTTATTGTCTAGTGCTCTAGCTGAGACAACCACAGAAGGTTGTGAACTACAAATTGTTTTCTTTTCCAGGACGATTGTTGGACAATTTTCATTAAAACCAGGTACCTCAACATATATGGTGCCTGTAGATGTTTTACCTGTGTTTTCTGTAAGATAGCATTTTAGAGGTAAGGACATATATAGAATACGTTGTACCCCCAAAAACCTTTTACATGTCACTTGCATGCAGCCAACTTAGTATGTCTTCTTGTGAGAAATTATATTCGTTATTCTTACAAGTGAAAAGATGTCATTTTGTTTCTACATCTTATAAAGAGCAAGCTTAAATTTATTAACTTGGCTGGTGTCTCTAGTAGCATAGGCTATTAATTTAATATGCTTCGAACCAAGACCTGTAAGGTGACGAATTCAATGATTACAGATGAAATCAACATAAAAACAAGTTTTCTTAAATGTATCCTACTGCATGAACCCAGCACTGTGTGTAAGATTTTTGCTCCTAAGGCTTGAGCCAAAGTATTTGGAATAAACAATGATTTATTTTTACTATCCAAGATACAAAAGCTTATTGAAGAAAATTTTTTCAGTGTTGACAATTAAAAATAATAAAGCAATAAAGTAAAAATTTCTCTATTGTAGGATTATGAATAATTGCTGTTGTTTCCCTTAGTACTTTTTGCTCTTTCCTCAGGTGATATTATTTTTGGTGTTTATTCTTTTGTTTTATTTTCTTATGTTTGCTTATTGCCTGAGCATTGCGAGGAGCCCCATTTTGAAATATTTCTCTTACCGTCTATGGCCAGAACCTCAGCTGTGATAGTCCTGTTAACTATGAAAGTAAAATCCCGATCAATGTTTTTGACAAATTTGATCTGAGCAGTTTTTGAATCAATAAATAGTAAACCACCATCATTACGTCCCATGATATACCTGTTTATGACAGAAAAAAAATTTTTTTTTCAAATATGGAATGTTTACCTACTTAATGAAAATAGCTGATTTTATGTCTAATGTACTTATACTTAATTTAAGACATGGAAATATACAGTGGCAGAAAATCAGCATATTAGCATGGACAAGCAGTATTTCATAATCCCTAAGTATTAGCCTGATTTTTCAATTTTCTACTCTTTGCAATAACATAATTTCTTTCTTGCTCTTACAGTATCTACTCTGCCTGGTGTTCTTATATTTGGGGCATATTTGTTTCGTATGTGATGTTTTATTTGATTGCACCATAGTCTTCTGGTGAACTACTCTTTTTATTTCTATTTATTTATTTATTTATTTATTTATTTAAATGATTTTTATTTATATATTTGACAGACAGAGATCACAACTAGGCAGAGAGGCAGGCACAGAGAGACAGAGAAGCAGGCTCCCAGCTGAGCAGAGAGCCCGATGCAGTGCTCCATCCCAGGACCCTGGGATCATGACCTGAGCCGAAGGCAGAGGCTTTAACCCACTGAGCCACCCAGGCACCCAGAACTACTCTTTTTAAACTCAACTGAAAATTTCTGTAAGATCTTTTCCTGATTCCTCTCCATAGGCTAAGGCATTCTTCTCTTAGTTTCCACTTTAACTTATGCTTATATTTTCTTTGCTCATAGCCCAGGATGTTCCAATGATTTGGTTATAAGTCTCTTCTTGAGTTAGCCATTTCCTTGAGTTGGCTGCTTTGTGTCTCTTTGTATTCTTGGCATATAAAAGTTTATATTATTTTGTAGTAGCTTATAAATTAAAACCACATCAAGGAATAATGTAAAAACAGTCTTACTTGACATATGAGGCAGGTTTGTTAGTATCCTCATCAATGGCTTGATACATTCCCAGAACATAATTGACCAGTTTTTTACTACTTATGCCTTTCTGCACAGTAAATGTCTTGGAAGCAGGACGGAATGTAATTCCTTCTTTCACGTTGGCTATTTGGATTGTGACTGGGGTTGACTGCACCCGATACTGAGAAATTATTGATTGGTGAAATTCAGCTTTGTTTTTGACAGCAATACCAAGTTTTACATTTTGTATTTGTTCATAATCTAGAGCCTAGAGTAAAAAATAAATAAATAAATAAAATTAGAAGGAAAGAAGTATCACAGAGATACAATCCAGCAAACCCAGAATAGGACAAGAGAACTCTTATGTCCCATGCTATGAATGACCCTTTTATTTCTATATACCAAAACAGCCTCAGAAGCCATTATAATGTGGAGATGGAGAAACCATTGAAATTCTTAACTCATAAGACCTCAGCTTGGTAACTGATACTTACAAAATGGCAGACCTCTTTTTTTAGATTACTAAAACATCATTATAGTTTCTTTAGGCTGTGTGGTACAATGGAAAGAATCCCAAATTTGCTACGATAGCATGGCTTGAATACTAGTTTTGCTGCCTCATAGTGGTGTGACTCATGGCACAATACTTAATTTCTGTGATTCTCAAATTTTCATTTTGAAAATAAAAACTGCAAAACTTCACCTCATCAGATCGTTGTGAGGACTGCACAAATTTAGCCCCATAATACATTCCTATAAATGGCAGTTATAGCCATTTCCAGAATAGCTATTATATTCATGTGTAATAGTGTCTTTCCTGACTGGAAATTCCTTGGTGGCAAAGGCAAACTATCGTAATAAATTTAGTTGGCAAATATGCCTCTGCAAAGCAGTGGGGGGGGGTGGCCCCCCAACTCTTTGTAGAACCATTTTTAGATGGTCTTGTATGATAACTATTTGTTTGACCCTTTAATTGGGGTGGTCCAAGTCAAATCCTGAGGAATCCTGGGAGGGCTTTTTCCTTTCACTAATATATTTTTCTGAGTGTGATGAGATAAGAAAATGTTCATTTGTGTTACATTTGTATATTACTGAAAATAAATAAGGTAAGGGATCTGGATTTGAGTTTTTAAGTTTGCAATGACTAGTTTTGTGAGCTCTTCCAGTGATATGGAAGAGAAAGAGTAAGTGAAAGAGAAAATATAAATAGGTAATTATAATACAATGGGTAAGTGACAGAAGAAATTATAGAGTCTATGTGCAAAAATGGGTCAACACTTCTGCTGGGGACAGTTAGGAAATCTTCTGAGACGTTTCAAGGGAGTTGAGTGTTGAAGGTTGAAGGTTGAGGAGGAGATTTTCAGGCAGAGGTGAAACATTTGCAAATGCCCAGAGTTACAGAAGGTGACAGGGTGAGAGGCCTTGTCCACAGTTCTGAGGAAGCTGAAGGTCATTTTCAAGGCCAGAAGCTGGTCATCAGTCCTGGCTGCAATTAGAGTTCTCTGTGGAGCCATTAATTCCTGTCTTCTGGGCTGCCTCACAGACCAACTGAACCAATTGTTCCTATATTCCCACTGGTGATGCAAATGAGCAATGAATGGAGGACCACTTTCACAGCCAATGGAGAACAAGGAAAGGTTTTAAAGAACAGAGTAATTCACATTGGTTTTAAGAAAAACATGGCAGTAGACTAGTGGCAGTAAGAGGATGAAGGGAAGTAGAAACAGGAGGTAAGGAGATCTTTCAGGAGTGATTACAGTCATGTAGGAGCAAAAAGGCAAGGCAAGGCCCTGTAGATCACAGGCCATAGAAAGGAAGACCAGAGCCAGACTTTAAGGACAATTTCTAGGGCAGAATTGGATGACTGGCTGTTTGTTGTGAGGAAATGATATGATGGAATAATAAGGCCTAATTTCTCTGATTCTCATCTAGTTTAGAAGACTAGATGACACCAAGACAGGAGAGAGGGAAGACCTCATTTTAAGGAGTTGCTGGGAGTTTGTAACACACCCTTGCAAGTGTTGGTTATAGCTTTCTCTCTGAAAAGCAGAGTAATAAGAACTGTTCACATGGCTTCCTGCATTCAGGGATTCCAGCAGTTTCCTTGTTAAGGATCTCTTATGGGTCTGTCACTCTACAGGACTCAAGGAAATAAAGAAAGTTCTGTAGAGTTCAGTATGTGCCAAGGAATGTCTTCAAATAGTGGTTATTTTTTCTAGTCTATATCGTGTCCAGGCAGAAATATCCTTATGTTATTGAAGGTTGGATTCTGTATTTGTGTGTATGTGTGTGTGTGTGGGTGGGGGGTGACTGTTACAGTCAAGCATGTTAAATGGAAGGTTTACTCAATTGCTCTTTTTTTGTATTGCAGATTTAATTATATATGCCCAATTTCCAAAAACTTGTATTTTCCCCCTCTTATGACTGTAACTAATCCACTTAAAGCAAGGTGACAAATTCACAAGCCACACTATCATGTATTCTTGTCCTTTCCCATCTTCAGTTGTAGAGAGAAAACGAGATTAAGTCAAGAAATGGGTTTTACATTCTTGTGTGTTAAGCAAGTGCACCTATAAATATACATAAATTAGTGTATTTGTGTTTACTATGATAGCTTGGAAGGAAATAAATCATTCTTCCTGGAAGGAAATAAATTTTTTTAAAAAGCTACCCTTAGGTAATGGGGCTATGCATGTCTTTAAAAAATTCTATCTACTTATTATTATTAATAAGTGAATTAAGTTTATCTGCAGAAATGATAGTTGGGCTAATATGGAATATTTTTACTGTGGAAGGGAAATAGGCCTTACCTTAACCACCTTCAGGATGCCTTCGTTCGTTCTCGGATCAGTTTGTATTTCAAACCAATTCCCTTCATTTCCAGAGGTGAAGAAATACACTGCAAGCCAATTATCTGTGAATTCTTCGTCCCAATCTATAACTTGAAATCGAAGCAACTCAGAACTTAAAGTATTTTCCTTAATAACTGCTGAATACTAAAAAGGAGAGAAGCAGAGTTTTAGAGATATTGTCAGGTTTTATCTAAAGAGATTCTGAATAGAATTAATCATTAATTCTCACATTATGTGTTGCCTCTTGCTGGTTACTAAATTCTTATATTTTACAAAAGCTTATTTTAAAGAAAAGTGCAGAGAACTTGAATAGAAGCCAGCAGGGAAATGGATACTGAATTAGAATGACAAAATGAAAAATAAAAAATATATATATCATTATTCTTCAAGGAGGACAAGGTGTACCTGAGATTCTCGGAACATTGGGAAATTATCATTAACATCTTTCACTTTGATACTACATTCACATTGAGTTGATAGCCCTTCTCCATCTTTGTCGGCACCACTCACAACCAGCCGATAGCTGCTAACTTGCTAAATTTGGAGAAAAACAAAGAAAAGTAATTATCTCCAGTGCCAAGAATACAAAGAAAACTACCTGCTTCCTATGGGTAAAGAGGTGAAAATATTCAATCTCCTGGTTTATTCTCTAGAAGGATCACATGAGTTGTTTCATTGTCCAGCATGGAGGAGGCATGTGCGCCCCTGGAAGCCAGGTTTCTCTTTTGTAAGCTTCTTAGGACAAGAAAGTTACACTTGGAGCAAAAATGGGCAGTGAGACTGGTAGGATGCTTATTTGAGGGAAGTTCACTAATAGAGCTATCCCATTGGTCTATTTGAGAATCATTTGCATAAGTAATATAAAGTCTGACAGGATATTGTATGTGATCAAGATGGCCGTGGTGGTGGTGATGGTAGTTATAGTGGTAGGATAATGGGGAAGAGAGAGCAAGGATTCTTTAGTGTTCTGGAAGCAGGGATAAAATTAAAACTAGTCAGTAGAAAAAAAAAAAAGTAACATCAGAGAAGGATTTCTTCCAGAAAGAAATTTCTTGTATCATCTAAGAAATTTATTTTTCTTCCACCTAATAAGGAATTAGTCACAGTTCAGTCTTTGTCCATGTATGCTTCCATGCCTTCTTTTACTCTCCACTTGACCTCCCACTGATAAGCTGATATTTGTTTGTTTAGGGTACAACTGATTGTATAGTTCTTAGGTACACATCTCACCCCACTAGAATCATATTGAAATGCAAACAGTTTCCCTAGATTGGCCCAGTTGAGTACGGAGAACGTCTTTTCCTTTCGCCTTTCATCCTCAGGTAAAGTGGGGTCACCTCTCTCAGCTTTCCTACAATCAAATCTTTTATTATCGAATGTTCCCAAATGCCTTGCTTTACCTCTCGATCAAGAGAATTGGTTAAAGTACGGACTTCCCCAGTGTGTCTGCTTAGGAGGAACATGGGTATGCCTGCAGGTTCCTGAGAGACAATTTTGAAGGCTATTTTAGAGTTCAGGTGGTTTGGTTCATCTGCGTCCGTGGCATTTAGTATCATCACCAGTGAGTCTAGAAATACAGAAGAATCTCATGAAAGAATATGTAAGAATTGACATTCTTTTCACATTATATATTCAACACAATTTCAAATTGACCTTTGTTTTTTAAAATCTTAAATCTATCTGTATGCTCAAAAATGAATTAAATGTCAGTTGCAGTGTCTCTTACTGTCTTTCTTAATCAGGTGGAACTGTGCTGCCTTCTATAAAAATCTTCCTGTTGGGGCACCTGGGTGGCTCAGTGGGTTAAAGATTCTGCCTTCAGCTCAGGTCATGATCTCAGGGTCCTGGGATAGAGCCCCACATGGGGCTCTCTGCTCAGCGGGGAACCTGCTTCCCTTCCTCTCTCTCTGCCTGCCTCTCTGCCTACTTGTGATCTCTGTCTGTCAAATAAATAAATAAATAAATAAAGTCTTAAAAAAACAACAACAACTTCCTGTTGTCCTTAAGCCTTGGCTGTGTTGGAGTTGAGACTATTTTCTGTCTTAATTTCTTCCCTTGATGGATGGCATTGTCTTTCTCCCTTTTCCCCAGATTATCCAAGTAACTTAGTGTGTCTCCTTTATAATCTAAAAAGTCTAGCTGATGCATCCAGGCTACCTAAAGCCACCCCTGTGGCTTTATGACTACCAGGTACTCATGTGACTTATGTATAGAGAGTAAGATACTATTAAGTTCATAACAGGACCATGACCTAGAGATACAATGGCAGTGGATAATTAGCTCAAATAAAAATATTAGAAAGTAAGACCCAGGTTATTTGGATAAATTTTTCTGCAAGACTACTGATAAAACTAGGAGAATAAATTAGCTTATAAAATGATGACTACAGTGATGCCTATATTTTAAAATAAAAAAAATTAGAAGTGGTAGATACTGTAAGGGACTTACTTGAAGCACTATTTTCTTCAATTTCTCCCACAAATATACTTTGTGAAAATACTGGAGGATTGTCATTGACATCTAAAATTTTAACCGTTAGTATAAGTGGTTTCTCTACGTCTTGTCCTAGGGCATTTAGAGCATGACACGTGATCTAGAAAAAGGATGGAAATGTTACTTAATACTCTACAAACTCAGTTTGCATACTACTAAAACTTGTAGAAATAAATCCCCTACTAGCATATACAGATTTTTTTTTTTTTTTTGCACAGAAGAAAAATGTTCCCCCCAAAACTAGACAAAGGAAGTAAAGGTACCCACAGTGGGCAGGCCAGTTAGGCAAGCTGCCCCTTCTTCCAGGCTGGTACTGTCATGTGATACAAAGAGTGGAAACTCTTTGCAGGATGCATGTTGGACTTCAATGCTTACTCATGCACCCTCCTAGTAAATTCCTTCAGGGGCACATCCAGAAGTGAAGTCTCTTTGTAAGAGGGATGAACATGGTTATTTGGTGGTGGAATTTTTCATGCATTGATCTCTCTTCTAAATTAACCAGTAGAAGAGTAGCACATTCTAAAGCCAACAGGCACAAACATAAGGGTGCCCAATATTGAGGACACAAACTTACCAGGAAGCTTGGAGTTTCCTCTCGATCAACTATGGCTGTTATGTTAATTTCTCCAGTGTTTTTGTCAACAACAAAGATTCCAAAAGGGGGTTGATCAATTCCCATTCCAGAAATTCGGTAGGTAATTTTCTGGGTTGCTTGGAAATCTGAAGTAATCTGAAGCCCCAAACACCCAAAATGTGAATGTGATCATCAGTCAGGACTTTTCCTTCCTATTTCTCCACCTTCACAGTCTTAAGTCTTTTTTTTTTATTTTATTCACTCTTTCTGACCCTGTGATGGTTACTTTTTGCCTTGATGAATACTGGGAATGTGAAGTATTTCAAACTGTTGCATCTATTGACCAGCATGGACCAACACACATTAATCATTTTGGCTCTAGAATGTTTGCTCAGATTGTGGCCACCATGGCGATGTTAAAATGTTGAGAGAAAGTCATGGATACTTAATATTGAAAAGACTACTTCTGAATGCTCCTTTCCTTAGCAGAGAACATTTTTTGAGAAAAAGACATTTATTTAAGGGTGCCTGGGTGGCTCAGTCATTAAGAGTCTGCCTTCGGCTCAGGCCATGATCCCAGGGTTCTGGGATCAGCAGAAAGCCTGCTTCTCGATCTCCCAGTCCTCCTGCTTGTGTTCCCTCTCTCGCTCTCTCTGTCAATTAAATAAATAAAAATCCTTAAAAAAAAGACATTTATTTTAGTTTAAATAGAGGGAGCTGGAGAGAAAAAGGGGAAACACTTACTTATACAGTAAGTGTTAAACATGTTTATTAAAATAAATTATTTATTATTATTTTATTTTTATTATTATAATTTTCAAGCTTTTTAATATGGAAAATTTCAAATATATATAAAGTTAGATTAGTATAATGAACTTGATATATCTCATCACCCAGTCTTAATCATTATGAATACAAGGACCCCCAACCACTTATCTTATTGTCTTATCCATATATTTATTTTTGTTAGCATATAATGTATTATTTCTCCAGGGGTACAGGTCTGTGAATCATCAGTCTTACACAATTCACAGCACTCACCATAGCACATATCCTCCCCAGTGTCCATCACCCAACCACTCCATCCCTCCCTCTCGCCCCCCAGACCCCCAGCTGCCCTCGGTTTGTTTCCTGAGATTAAGAGTCTCTTATGGTTTGTCTCCCTCCCCAGTCCCATCTTGTTTCATTTTTCCCTCCCTTCCCCCCATGACCCCCTGCCCTGCCTCAAATTCCTCATCATATATTTTTTTCTATTTGTTTGCTAGAATCCAGATCTAAGCAAGGCATATTCATTGAACTTGGTCCCCCTGTCTCTTAATTATTTTTTATTACTCTAGAAGCCATAGTGCCTTCATCTCATTCTATATTATTATTATTATTAGTTTTTTTTTTTTAATGTGGTTGAAGATACCAGGTTATTTGTTCTATGGACTCCCCAGTCTGCATTTTGATAAATGGATTGCTATATCATTTTAATGTATATCTATTACATTTATTCTGAAACTGCATATCGCCCCTGCTGATGTGACTTACTTTGGCAATTGGATTTCTTTTCGAGTTGTCTTCTCTTTCTCGGCAGGGTTTTGCAAATTTCACCCATTCACGTTTGTATCTCCTTTTGCCTTGTACAGCAGTATCATCTTCTCCGTGTTGGTCCTTTGTCTTATATGAAAAGGCATCCCATTTTATTATGCACATTGTTAAAAAGTTTTGATTTGAGTATTGCTTATCAACACCTAGGTTGAGGAGCCCTCGCTGTTTCATAGTATCTAGGACTGTCGAAAGTCTACTTTGCTTGACCTCACACTTTGTCAAGCAAAAAGAGAACATTTAATATCTAAAACAATTACAGAACCATATGATTTTTAATACTGGCATTGAATCATATTTTGTATTTCCTTTATATATTCCATAATATCTCACTGCTCTGGGTACCTAGGATGTGTTTAATAAAAACCTGTTGATTTGTTTAAGATAAGAAAGAACACATAAGATAAAGTACAATAATGACATTTATACATTCTTGGTATTTAAAATTGGGCTGGTTTTAATTTTATTTTCACAGTTATTTAATAGTTTTAAACATTAAAGAAATATTTACTTTTCCCAATACAATTTTAATTTTTTGAACAAACTATTATTTTAGTTACAAAAAACTTTTTCATACTTTACCTCTATTCGCAGTTCTCCATGAACCAATATGAGCACCTGTAGACATTTAAATAAAATCAAGTTAAATGTGTATTCTTCTAATAAATAATTACAAAGATAATCCTGTTCATACTGTAGTTTGTTTCTATTTCAAAAGAAGTGGATTTGTTGAAGCAGTATTCAAAGGGTAAAATCCTCTCAGGAAAAAGAAAATATTCTCAGTATAAATAAGTTCTTACAGTTTTTTAATCTGACTTTAGAGTTTTAATGGTATACAGAGCAATCTACTGAATTATGCAAAACTGTGCCAAACAGTTGCAACACCAGACACATTTTACCTGTCTGTTCTATAAAGACTTTCTAAGAACTCTGGAAGATACTGCCTTGGGAAACAGTGGTGAGCATCATTGTGATAAGCTATCAGTTGCACTTTTTTGTTGAATGACAGTGGAGAGGATGGAATAGAACTAGTCAGGTTTAGAGAGTGGAACATAAAAGTTGGGGATATGCTGTTCCAATCATAAGTACGGTGTATGTGGGATATGTACCTGCTAATCCCTGCCCTGTTATTTCAGCTTAAATGTTGAGCTTAATTTTCACACTGATCTGAAAAAATTAAATGAGGATAAAATGAAGTCAGGCAGTCTAGGGTCTTTACTTTCTTAAGAATATGGGATCTTCTTTTGTGTCACATTCCATCTTGTTTTTTTTTTTTTTTTTTTTTTTTTTTTTTACCTAGAATGCATTTTTTTTTAACTTGAATATAGTTAACACACAATGTTATGTTAGTTTCAGGTGTACAATTTAGTGATTTGAAAAGTTTATACATTATGCTATGCTCACCACAAGTGTAGCTGCTATGTGTCTTGTTACATCAGTGTTACAATATTACTATTCCTTTTGCTGTGCTTTCTATTCCTGTGACTTAATTCATTCCATACCTAGAAGCCTTTATCTTCCACCCCTCTTCATTCATTTTGTTCAGCCCCCCACCATTCTCCCCCCTGGCAACCATCAATTTGTTCTCTGTATCGATAGATCTGATTCTACTTTTTGTTTTCCTTTCCTTTCCTTTCCTTTCCTTTCCTTTCCTTTCCTTTCCTTCCCCTTCCTTTCCCTTTCTCTTTCCCTTTCTTTTCCTTCTTTTTATTTTGGATTTCAAAAGAATCTTATAAGTGGAATCATATTGGGTTCTCTCAGTCTGACTTATTTCACTTAGCAGAATACCCTCTGGGTCCATCCATATCGTCTCAGATTTCCTGATATCAGCCTTCTTATGGCTGCATAATTTTCCGTTACAGCATCCTTGTCCATTCATCTGTTGATGGACACTTAGGTTGTGTCCATATCTTGGCTATTATAAACAATGCTGAAATAAGTATAGGGATGGATATGTCTTTGTGATATGGTGATATGGTGTTTTGTTTTCTTTGGGTAATTATCCAGTGGTGGAATTATTAGATCATATTGGATCATACCCATATGGTAATTCTATTTTTAATTTTTTGAGGAATCTCCATACTGTTTTCCACAGAGGCTGTATCAATTTCAGTCTCTACCAACAGTGTACAAGGACTTCCCCCTGCCCCCACATCTTTGCCAACACTTTTTATTTCTTGTCACTTTGATTTTAGCCATTCTAACTGGTAATGATCAGTTCAAGTTTCAGCAATTGCCATGAAACTGTTGGAGTTAATGTTTATTATGGTTTTTGTGTTAGTTGCAATTTACAGATCTTTATATTTATTATCTCATGTAATACTTATAGTAGCCATCTGATGGAGATACTATTATTATAGTCTATTTTATGGATGAAGAAATGGAGCCAGGAGACAATGAGAACTTTGTCTCCTCCAACAGCTCTAATTGAGCCAGGATTTGAACTTCTGCACCCTGACTCCAAAGTGTATACATCATCATTAAACTAGATTTTAGCCAAAGTTGGCATATGTCAGTAGGTAAAACTAGTGGTAGAGAGAAAGTTATATGATACTCAATTTAGATTTCTTCCTGGCAACAGTGAAAGTTATTGCTGAAACATGTAGATTTATTAAATTGTTTACTTTGTAAGGCTATAATAAAGAGGCAGGTGGAACTCTGAATTAAAGAAGTAACTACAACAGACATAGGATGCCAGGACCCTTGCATTCTAAAACTTTCACTGAAATCCTTATTTCAAAGGGTCTGCAAATTGTTGTGAAAAGGGACCATTGCATATCGTTATAACCTGTCTCAAAGTGATTTTACAGCTTTGCTTCTCTTTATTAAATGTTGTCATGAGTTACCTGAGAGAGAAGACTCGAGCACTGTCATTATCTCACTAATTTCTCAATTCGTAAGGACGACTCAGCTACATGTGAGGGGAGGGTTGGGCCAGGCACCCTTCCCTTTACAGGAAAACTGGAAAGAGTCATCCAGAAAATATGAATCATGTTTGCACTAGTCTGACAGAGAAGGGTTCTTCGAATAGACAGTAAGGGATAATTTCTGTTTTCCTGGGAAGCAAAGAAAGGACAAACTCTAAACTGTGGAGAATGAACATTGCAGATGGTCGTTTCTTACTTGTTCAGTCTTTTCACTGAATCAGAGCCCTTACAAGTTATTCAGTCAGACCTACACTCTTTCTCATCCTCTTTTTTAAAGTCAGACCACCAAGAATGTTCTCTAATTTTAGGGAATATAATGCAATGTAGTGATTAATTGTGCTTCTAAGAATATGGGAAGGTTAATAAGAAACACTTCTGAGATATTACAATATTTTTTAAATATTTAGAAATATAATCATAGCCTTATGTTATTTAGAATGATGTTTCTTAAAAAAATTTATTATTTAAGATAATTAATATGTATATTAGTTACTTAGTTGTTTTAGTTATTTTAACATACTTCTTTTGAGTATTTAATAAATATCTCAATAGTTTCCTGACCATATAAATCAACTAAGTTGGCTTTTTTGATAGCCTTTTCATTGCAAATACAAATGAGGAGAAAACACTCCTTATCTTGAGAATTCCTATACTTTTTTCTTCCTTCCTCTGGTCTCCTGGTTATTTTGATAATTTTAGTTATATGATATTTAAAGCATTGATGTGACCTGAGTACTCTTGTGTAGATAAGAATCAGAAATATTTTATTAAAAGCAAATCAGACTAGTAAACTAATAAAATAACACATGGAATAAAGTAATTTAATGTCTGTATACCCTATTTGCTAATTAAATATATATATTTATATTCTTATGGTTTCTATTGAATATAATACATATATAATACATATATTTTGAGGACATGGGTGACCAGTTTTTGAAAAGTCATTTATAATAACAACTACTATTTCCTGAGTTTCGCCAAGATTTTGTGTGGAGTTACCTCAAACTTTTGTGTGGGGATAGATGGACTGTTAAACTATGCATTTATCCAGTGAGGTAGACCTGGCTGGCTTAGAGTAGCTCTCCCTCATCTCTAGAATGGGATAGGAGTAGATCACATCCACTCTCCTCTGGGAAATTTGTAAAATGAATTAGATGATTCAAAGAAATCATTATATGTTTTAAATGTGATTTTTTTTAATTAATTTTTTTGGGAAACATAATATAGGCTGGTGATATTATTTTTATAATTGGTTAGATACAGTGATTATTAATGAGTTCAATCATAGAGGTCATTCAATACATGTTTGAAGAATACATTTCATATGTATAATGCAGAAAATATGAGCAGTCTGTCTTTTATATCTCACAGCATATATGTATGTGTATGTACTCTATATATATACATACATATTTATAGACCTTTTAAACTTAAAATGTAAAACCCCCAGAACATTCTAATAAGCTTTGTATTTATCAGGACAAACCCATAATTGAAAAAAAAGACATATGTTTAATTACTTAGAGATTAAAATTTAATTTTAGACAATTTAATTTTCAATAGCTGATTTAAGAGTAAACTCAATTTAAAAAGTTAAGCCTCATCTCATGGTAGAGATGCTAAGAAAAACAAATACTAGATATTCTCAACAAACTGGATATTCTCAAATACTTATTTTGAATGCTGTGTAGGAAACAGTCAAGTGTAGTAATATGAAACTGGACACCAAATCTTGAATCTTGAATTTAAATCCCAGTCTCAACATTTACTGGTTGTATAACTTGGGAACATTACTTAATCTTTCAATTTCCTCATCTGTAAAATAGAGATAATAATTCTACTTACTTTATGTATTTGTTTTGAGGATTAAATGAATTAGTAAGTCTAAAGCACATAGATGAGAGCACTAGTCCACAGTTAAGTGCTTACCAAGTATCAATCATTTCTTTCATCAGACTTTAATGTATGTGCTGCCAAAGCGAGCACTGTCAACAAATTTTTTTTTAAAGGTGTAAGAGATGGGGCACCTGGGTGGCTTAGTGGGTTAAAACCTCTGCTTTCAGCTCCGGTCATGGCTTCAGGGTCCTGGATCAAACCCCGCACCAGGCTCTCTGCTCAGCTCAGGCTCCTTTCTGCCTGCCTCTCTGATTACTTGTGATCTCTATCAAATAAATAAATAAAATCTTAAAAAAAAAAAAGATGTAAGAGAACCACTTTACTATGAAGTGACCTTTTATTATTATTATTCACGTCAAGATAGAAAAGAGTGTTTTCTTTTTAAATAAATGAGTGGGCAAAGGGAAAAGAGAAAGAGGGAGAGAGAGAGAGAAAGAAAACAAAGAACAGACTCCTCACTATAGAGAACAAACTGATGGTTACCAGAGGGGAGTGGGTGGGGTGGAGGGTGAAATAGGTGATGGGGATTAAAGTGTACACTTACCATGACATGATGAGCGCTGAGTAATGTGTAGAATTGTTGAATCATATATTGTACAACTGAAACTAATAGGACACTGTATGTTAACTACACTGGAATTTCTCTTTTTGAGCATCGGGAAGAATCAAGAACCAGTGTTCCACTATACAACTGTGTGGGTTCCCCCTTGCACAATTTCAGGGGGGTACTGTTCACATTGTAGTTTATGTGAATGTGTCTCCTGGAGTTGTGCAGTGTTTAGCCTAGCCAACAGTGCAGTGGCCATGTAAGAAAAATGTGCATATTAGATGGATTCAATTATTCATAGTATAATTATGGATAGTAACCAGTTGTCCATATAATTTTCTTGTAATGAACTTCCCAAAACAAGCCCTTACCTTAGGCTATCTTAACCAGAAAGGAAGAGCCAAAGGCTAAGTGTTTTATGAGAAACCACACGGGACACTAAGTGTTCTGGCTCCAAATGAAAACCAGTTTCAGGTATTAAGCAAGTGAGAGTGATAATTGGTAGATGTAATTATATCTTTCCTGACATTTGCTCAAGTCAGGCAGGACTGGCCAGAATTGCTTGGCAAGTTTATTCTGAATTTAGAATCTTAAATTTTGGAGAGGTTCAGGAGCAAATTTATTTCCATGTATTTATTAGCACTGGAAACTAGATTGTTTCATTGATCAAGAGAAGGAAAGATACCTCAAAGATTTTCCTTCTGTTAAAAATTTGGGCCATTGCCTTTTCCACAGAACTAGAACAAAGAATCCTGGAATTTGTAGGGAACCACAAAAAGACTCCAAATAGCCAAAGCAATCTTGAGAAAGAAGAACGAAGCTGGAGGTATCTTACTCCCTGATTTCAAACTGTCCTACCATACTACAGTAAACAGTATGGTAGGAGCATGAAAACAGACACATAGATCAAATAGAATAGAGCTCAGAAACAAACCCACACATTTATGGTCAATTAATCCGTAATGAAGAGGCAAGAATATACAGTGTGGAAAAGACAGTCTCTTTCATAAATGGTGTGGGGCAAATTGGACAGCTATATGCAAAAGAATGAAACTGGACCACCAATTTATACCATATACAAAAATAAATTCAAATGGATTAAAGACTTGAATGTGAGAACTGAAAACACAGAACTCCTAAAAGAAAACAAAGGGAGTGAGCTCTTTGACATTGCTCTTTGTAATATTTCTTTGGAGCGGTCTCCTCAGGCCAGGGCAACAAAAACTAAGATAAGTGGGACTACATCAAACTAAAAAGCTTTTGCACAGCAAAGGAAACCACCAATGAAACAAAAAGTTAGCCTACTGGATGCAGGAAGACATTTGCAAGTCATGTATCTGATAAGGGGTTAATATAAAAAATATATATAAAGAACTCAGGCAACTTAGTATAAGAAAAAACCCAATTAAAAAACACACAGAAGATTTCAATAGACATTTTCTAAAAAGACATCCGGATAGCCAAGAGGCATGAAAAGATGCTAAAATCACTAATCATCCGGGAAATGCATGAGATACCATCTCATACCTCACACACAACAGACTGGCTATAAACAAAAAGACAAAAAATGACAAGAGTTGACAAAGGTGTGGGGGAAAAGGAAACTCTCATGCTGGTGGGCATATAAATTGGTACAACTACTATGGAAAACAGTGTGGACATTTCTCAAAAAATTAAAAATAGAACTATTACTATATGATCAGTAATTCCATTTCTGTATATTTATCCAAGGAAGAAGAAAACATAAACTCAAAGAAATAAATGCACCTCTATAATCATTGCAGCATTATTTACAATAACCAAGATATGGAATCAACCTAAGTGTCTCTCAATAGATGAATAGATAAAGAAGATGTGATATATACATATATATGTGTATATATGTAGATATATATATATAAAGGATATCATACTCCCTGATTTCAGCCATAAAAAAGAATGAAATCTTGCTATTTGTGACAACAGGGATGGACCAAAAGGTATTATGCTAAGTGAAATAAGTCAGACAGAGAAAGAAAAATACCATGTGATTTCACTTATATGTGGAATCTAAAAAGCAAAACAAATAAGCAGATAAAATAAAACTGAAAAGAAACATAGATACAGAAAACAACCTGTTGATGACCAGAGAGATGAGGGGTTGGAGGACAGGTGAAATAGGTGAAGGATATTAAGAGGTATAGACTTCCAGCTATAAAATAAATAAGTCATAGGAATATAATGTACAGCATAAGGAATATAGTCAATGATGTTGTAACAACTTCATATGGTACTAAGACTCATCATGGAGATCATTTTGTGATGCATAAAAATATTGAATTACTATGAGGTACACCCAAAGCTAGTAGTATATTGTATGTCTATTACATTTCAGTAGAAAAAAATTGGACCATTTATTTACAATAATTTTTCTAAAATTTTACTTTTAGTGTGTTCTATAGAAGAAGGTGGTTGAAATAGTTCTGCTATGTTTAGAACACATTCTAATGCCAAACTTGATATTTAAACGACTCTCTTTTTTACAGCACCAACACTACTAATTTCTTTAAAACTTTGTGCTTTAAAAATCTTTGGATTTCCAGCATCACTATTAGCTTTGTATTGAGTAAAGTTTTACATAATATAGTGGCATGGAATTAAATAGCTTTTTTTCTAGATGCTAATAGATGTTTTAATTTTTTTTAAAGATTTTATTTATTTATTTGATAGACAGAGATGACAAGTAGGCAGAGAGGCAGGCAGAGAGATAGGCAGAGAGACAGGAGGAAGCAGGCTCTCCACGGAGCAGAGAGCCCGATGCGGGGCTCGATCCCAGGACCCTGGGATCATGACCTGAGCCGAAGGCAGAGGCTTTAACCCTCTGAGCCACCCAGGCACCCCTAATAGATGTTTTAGATGATGAACTGTGTTGCAGGTTTTGTGGACTATAAAACACTGAACAGTGGTCTCCTTTGAAGATAGACATTATTTTTAAAAGGTTAAATTTCAGGGCGCCTGGGTAGCTCAGTGGGTTAGAGCCTCTGCCTTTGGCTCAGGTCATGATCCCAGGATCCTGGGATAGAGCCCCACATCGGGCTCTCTGCTCAACAGGGAGCCTGCTTCTCTCTCTCTCCCTCTGCCTGCCTCTCTGCCTACTTATGATCTGTCAAATAAATAAATAAAATCTTTAAAAAAATAAATAAAAGGTTAGGGACGCCTGGGTGGCTCAGTTGGTTGAGCAGCTGCCTTCGGCTCAGGTCATGATCCCAGCGTCCTGGGATCGAGTCCCACATCGGGCTCCTTGCTCAGCAGGGAGCCTGCTTCTCCCTCTGCCTCTGCCTGCCATTCTGTCTGCCTGTGCTCGCTCTCTCCCCCTCTCTCTCTGATAAATAATAAATAAAAAATCTTTAAATAAATAAATAAGTAAATAAATAAAAGGTTAAATCTCTGAAGCTAAGTATTTTCAATCATAAATTTTTCCCCAAGTGTTTATTTTCTATTTGAGAAATGGATCAAACATGCACAGGAAGCTGATAACTATTACGTTTTTCTTTGACTATAGGCAGGTGTTCCCCATGCCTTCACCTCTCAAATAATTAGAAGACTGGACAGCTGAAATTTTGAGTAATGCTCCAAGTTTGAAAATGTTATTTTCTCATACCCACTATTACACGAATGTAAGATATAGTTTGATGTGCTCTTTCACTCAAGAAAAATCGAGGTCCTTTCTGGACTTACTAAAACTGGTGTTGGTGGTTATTTAAAATGGTAAGGCAGTCTTTTAAGAAGTTATCAAGAATCACTTGTGTTACTAATGTGAACATTGCAAATGATAGGAGTCTTACAAAGCACTTTGTATTTTCCAGAGCAGTTGTTTGCATGTTTTGCTGCTTTTTTTTAAGTAAGTGACATATTTATTTATTTGAGAGAGAGAGAGAGAGAGAATGGGAGCATGGGGAGGGGCCAGGGGAGAGGAAGAGAAGCAGACTCCCTGCTGAGTGGGGACCGAGATGCAGAGCTTGATCTCATGAACCCTGAGATCATGACCTGAGTGAAACCAACGGTGCCCCAACATCCATGTTGTTGCTTTATTCTTACTGTGGCAGAGGACTGTGATTATTGTCATATGACAATTGAGGGAACAAAGCCTAAAGTGAGTCAGTCATTACAGGCATAGACTGAAGCCCATGACTTTGCTATCCTATCTCACTTCTCTAGGCAATCTTCTATGGTCATAGGATGGTGGAATTAATTCAGCCTTCCAAATATGTCTTCCCACTTCCAGACCTCACCCTTCAACAACAAAAGATGGGCAGTCCCACTCCACAGTGCTTTGAAAAACTTGTTTTTTTTTCCTCTTACCACACTATTTCAAAACGTGGGGTGGCTCCCCACTTCTAAATGGATTCCATTAAGCTTCACTGAGTGGACTTTCAATCTGACCCTCATTTACCTTTCCAATTCATGTCCAATGCATACTGTCATTCTAGCCAAACCAGTATGTCCATTGCCCCTAGGTAAATGCTGTAATTCCTTTGCTCCTGCTGGTCTGACAACTAAGGGTATAGGATATCCCCCTTTGGCCCATCTATACTATTCAAAAAACAGCTCAGATCTCACCTAGTCCATGGAACCTTGTTTGCTGACCTCACTCTTGACTGATACAGCATTCCACTAACAGCATTAATAAAAGACAAGCTCTGACTGATAGAAATTTAATAAGAACACAAATATGAGCTAAATATACAATTTTAAATGTTCTAATATTTATTTATTTGTTGTTAAAGGTCTTATTTGTCAGAGAGAGAGTGAGCAGGGAGAGTGGCAGAGAGGGAGAAGCAGGCTTTCCACTGAGCAGCAAGCCCGATGCAGGACTCAATCCCAGGACCCTGGGATCATGATCTGAGAGCCAAAGGCGCATACTTAACCAACTGAGCCACCCAGATGTCCCTAAATATTCATATATTTAAAAAGCTTAAAAGGGTGAAACTAATTTTAGCAATATATCTTTTATCTAATATATCTAAAATACTGTAATTTTTAATTGTATTCAATATAAAAGTTGACATTTTACATTCTTTTTCTCATACAAAGTCTTCAAATATGTTGGGTGTTTTACATTTAACAGCACATCTCAGTTCAGACAACCACATTTTAAGTGGTTATTAGCTACATGTGTCCACTGGCTGCCATATTGGACAGAGCAGGTCTAGACTATTCAATTTAATAATTACGTATGAAGTTATAGTGTTGTTTAAATAGGTTGTGTGTGTGTGTGTGTGTAAAATTTTTCTAAGGGGAAGAAAACGTTTTACTTTTCATAGTTTCCTTCATGACCAGCATTATAGAGGCACTCTGGGAGGCTACAGTTTAGAGGCCTCATTTAAATGTTCATCTATCTATTTTTCAAACAATGTGTGTCCACTGTAAGAGAGATATTATAGGAGCCATTAGGAATATAAAGATGAATGGAACACCCCTTAATATAACAATTTTACTGTTATTTTAGGACTAGAGGGATTTTTGAGAATGGTTTATGTCAACGCAGGGAAAAGAGCTCCCCTGCACTTGTGGTCGTCCAATTCTGTGTTCTTGTGACACCTTCTGGCACCCCTGCCACTTTTTCCTATAGCCTCCTGAGTTGGTCATTGGTTTGAACATGGAGATTATCAGGCTACCTGAGGTTTAGTCTAGAAATGACCATTTGGAAAGGTAGGAACATCATACAGCTGTCTCATTTCTCTTTACAACATTCTTGGGTCAGACTCCTTGGAGAACCAAAACAATTTGTTCCATTGTTATAACAAAAATAGACTCTAACATTGAGGTGCCTGGGTGGCTCAGTCAGTTAAGCATCTGCTTTCGGCTCAGGTCATGCTCCTGGGGCTGTGGGATTGAGCCCTGTATCGGGCTCCCTCAGAGAGCCTGCTTCTCCCTCTCCCTCTGCTTCCTCTTGCTTGCTCTCTCTCTCTCTCTCTCTGTGTCAAGTAAATAAATAAAATCTTAAAAAAAAAAAAAAGGACTTAAAAAAATAGACTCTAAAAGAAGGGACAATAACAATTTTCTGCTTGGACATTGTCCTAAAAGGGAAAGCTGGGAAACTCCCGCTCATAAGGCAGCCTATTCTAATTTTGGACACCTTTAATTTTTAGAAAGTTCTTTATAAAGATCTATTTCTTTGCAACTTCTTTTTTTTTTTTTTAAGATTTATTTATTTATATGACAGACAGAGATCACAAGTAGGCAGAGAGGCAGACAGAGAGAGAGGAGGAAGCAGGCACCCTGCTGAGCAGAGAGCCCGATGTGGGGCTTGATCCCAGGACCCTAGGATCATGACCTGAGCCGAAAGCAGAGGCTTTAACCCACTGAGCCACCCAGGCGCCCCTCTCTGCAACTTCTTGAAGTCCAATTATCATCTCAACTTTTTGAGATGGGGAGGTGAGGGAAACTGGGGCCTTGGACAATTCGGTTTATTATGAAGTGAGAATTAGTATTAGGAATTTTCTTTAATATTAATTTATGGTATATGTCACTACTTTGATATCCTAATGTAACTGATAAAATTGTGGCCTTTTTTTTCTTCACTAAAACAGCATAGTTAAGGAACAAACTAGTCTGTGACATCCAGACTGGTGCTTTGCGCTTCAGATCTCACTTCTCTTTTAGGTAACATGGTATACATCTTTCTCAACCAACAGAAGTATTATGCTTCTGAAAAAAAAATGGCTTCTAAAATGTTTTATGTCTTTTCCCCGCAGAGTCAGGATATTTTTTGCACATAATGGCGAAACATAGTTTTCTTAATACCCCTTTCAACTTTGCTAGAGTCAAACATTGCTTTGATTTTAATTCAACGGTCTATTTTAAAAACACGTCAGGTATCAAGACCAGGCACGTACAGTTCTTAGCCGTATGCTTAAGAGATATGTAACCTTGGAAAATAGACCTGGCTCTCTTTCATGTGTTTTAGTTTGTGTATTGGAAAGATGGATAAAAACATTACTTTGAAGAAAGTGAGGATGTTGTGGATAATAGATCTAAGATCAAGATTACTAAATTCATTAACCAAAGAAATGCTAAGTATCAACTTTCAAATTCTACTTCTCTGATTTATTTTTCTATGTAAAATACATTAAAAACCACCAAAAAGCGGAAATTGGTAACCTTTATGGTTTTATTCTAAAATGTTTATTTCCATTTCACTCCTTTTAGAACTTATAAGAGGGATTCAGCAATCAAGTATAGTATTAACAAACACGGAAAGGAGCAGGGAAAAATTGGAATTATTTGAAAAAAAGAAAAAAATGGACTTACCATTAAAATGGCCAGAGCCCCTGGTGTTCTGAAAAGGAACCAAGTCATTTTCTCTGACTTCCCTGGTGGACAAATCCAAGGAAGCTGCTGCTTCAGTCCTTCCAACTGTCTGCATATGATGTCTAAGAAAAGCTTTTCGGTCGCGTCTCTGCTTTCTGGAGTTTACAGATGGTCTGTTATGCAGCTCCTCCCCACCCTAAACCAAGGATTGGTTTTACCAGAAACGCTTGCATCACTTTTGCTCCCAGGTAAAAACTTAGACACACCTCAATTCCAAAAGCAATGAAATCCTTTGTTGGAGGCTGAAAGAAAAGTTCACAGGCTGAAGACAGGTTTAATAGGAAGGTCCCAGATGAATAATAAATTCATCATTGTGTGGAAGTGCAAAAGCTTGTCCTGACTACCCTGAAAAAGAATCTAGTTGGCTTTTCTTCAGGGTTACAATTAAAAACTGAAAAGTAAAACAAAACATACAAAAATCCCCCAAAACCTAACTTGTAGAAGAGCATTTGTTTTTAGTCTGAGTATATGTGGGCGGATTGAAAGTTAAGCGAAATGTCAGTGTGAAGTAATGATATATTTTATTGAAAGTAATTCAAATTTGGAGAAGAAAATCATCACATTAAGCAATTATTAATACAGATTTTGGGGGGGGGAAAGTAGAAATAATTGAAAATAATTAGGAATAAAATTGTAGTAAACAGTTACCTAGTGCCTTGGATATTTGAAATATATAAATAATGCATTGCAAAACCAGATCCCTGATAATAATCAGATGACATCTTTCCTCTTGTATTCCTTTTCATTTATAAGTTTGTTCAATGATAGGTTGCCTAGTGAAGAAGGTTATCTTTGTGCACTTTTAATTAGTCAAAACATTTCCTCTGGAGAAGTCAACCACCTTGCTGTCATATATTTATGCACTTCTAAATATGTGGTTGCCAACTCAAGTTAGAGGATGGGGGAAAATCTACTAACACCACTTTAGTTTGCTTTTAACACTAGAGTTAAAAACACTTTTAAACATTCCAGAGTATTTAAAGAAATTTTTCTTTGATAGAAGAACAATTTTATCTTTATAAGTATTTATGCATCAGGTTTTGGAAGCTTTTTAGTTTCAGGAAAACCATTTAATCACAGAGTGTTTTATTTTATTTTATTTTTGAATTTTTAAAATTTGAATTCAATTAGTCAACACATAGTACATCATTAGTTTTTTGATGAATCACAGAGTATTTTAGACAGAAAGGATTTTGTAATCTGAAAGTTAGGGGGGGTGGACAAAATCTTGTGGTTTTAAAAACAATTGTGGTGAAATATGCATAACAAAATTGACTATTTTAACCATTTTTAAGTGTAAGACTGAATGGCATTAGTGGTATGCTCATATTGCTGTGCAAACATCACCACCATCCACCTCCAGAAAAATGTTTTTGTAATAAAGTTTGTGCAGATAAGTTTTATTGGAACATAGACATGCCCGTTTATGCATTATAAGTGACCGCTTTCGTGGTACAATGAAGAGTTGAGCGGAGCCTTTTATGAATAACACTGTAAACTTCGGGGCAGGAAAGAAGAGCAAGACTTAATGAATTCTTTCCTTTTCCATAATTTAACATCCTGTAATGCTTCAAAATATTGTACTCAAGACAAAAGAGGGGTGCCTAGGTGGCTCAGTCAGTTAGCTTTTGGCTCAGGTCTTGATCTTAAGAGTCTTGGGTTAGGGACTCAGCAGGGAGTCTGCTTCTTCCTCTCCCTCTGCCTCCTCCCCCTGCTTAGGCTCTGTCTCTCTCAAATAAATAAATAAAATCTTAATAAAGATAAAAGAGATTAAAAAGATGATAGCAGTGAGTTATGATATTCCTGGGCATACCCATAAGTTGCACTGAATCTAGATTCTAGATACGACTTACTTTGTTCTGATTTACCCTTTCTAAAATTCCAGTTCTTTGACAACTTTAATTAATTAGGGGCTTCCACTCCTTCTTCAGAGATAAGGAAGTGTTTTACTTTAGAACTTTAAAATACCAGGTACAGGTTAAAATACCAGTTACACGTGGTTTCTAAAAACTGTGGACATCCTTGTAGGAAGTAATATACTAGTCTTGGCCCATTGCAGCCAATGTAGGCTCCACATATGTCCCAGTCAAGGAGGACTGGAGAAATCCATGACAAGTCCCATTGTGCATTCTACAGGCAAATGGTGCTCTCTGATCTTACATGTGCTCTTGACAATGATTTAAGCCAACAACTTTTTTGTTTGTTTGTTTGGAGATTTGGGACCTCAAGAAAGTAATAAAATATGTTGTTGGGGCCTGATTTGCATAGTGTTGGGAAGGGAGTTGGTGGTTACTTCAGCTGGGGACTGCATTTGCATAATACCTTCAGACTAAGAAGGGTTTTCTCTTGCCATTTCATTTGTTTGTGAAAAGGAAATATGGGAACATTTTCCAGGGGTTTCCGTCACATGATTATGTTATTACTCTCTGAATAATGGCTTTGGAAACCCAAGCCCAACTTGACACTGGCTGTTATTCCAGAGGCTGAAATAAAAAGGAAGATAATAATCATAATCATAATCATAATCATAATCATAATCATTAGAAGGGAGCTCATAGTATGTGTATGTTATGGTTCAACTGAGGCACCATATTGAAAATATAACAGTTGGATAGGAGGACACATCACAGGTTTAAAAAGTTAAAGAAACCATTTCTCAGTTCGCTAAAAACTGAACCATGGCCTAAGAGGTAAAGCAATTAGAATGAATATTTATTCAACTGGGCAGTAGCTTCTGAGGTTTCTGTGATGTTTCTAAACACTCATTATCTAGAGCAGTTCTATTATTCACCAAGTAGAGAATGTTAATGAGACTTTGCCTTCACTGGCAAGCCTTCACTGGTTTGTTTGTTTTGACTGGAAATGTGTATGTAATGTATTTTATATGTCAGACATTACTACTTTCTGATATTTAATTTGTTCTTGAATATCTACAAATTCATGAAATTAAGATACTAGTTCATAAATCGTGCATTAACAGAATTACACATACATCTTGAAATGACCTGCAAAAGTTGTGACCCATCACCCTTCGTTGTTCAAGGTCATGGAAATCAGACCTCTTCCATTACAATCATACCTGCAGGCATGCAGAAATGTCAGGGAATTTAATAACTGTGCACCAGCAGAGAAGAGTCTGCACTTTAATAATTAGTGAAAATAGAGCTGTTAATCGAATTTGCTCTTAGATGGTATGTAACATGTCCACCGTGTTTCTGCAATTCCTGGGATTATTTCTTTAAAAGGATGTGTGAGATTCTTACCATATATTGATTGAAGCCCAAACTTCAGAAGAGTGATTATGGGTGACTGCATATCTAAAAAATGTTTCATAAGCTGCGGACCAGGGTCAATATCTTTTTGCTTGGATTTAATCTGATTAGGCAATTGCTTCTTTGTGGGAGTATTTTTGTCAGGTAATAAGCATGAAGGAGGGATTTTTCAAATGAACATCGTGCTCACTCCACTATTCTTTAGGAATCGTTTTGATTTGGTTCTTGTGATTTGCTGGAGATCAAATTGAATAGCTGGGATCTATTTGCAAAGTGTATTTGGAATCCATGTAGTTCCTACCTCCTTGGGTTTTTGCACTAGCCAGACCCCTAACATCTCTCATGTAGACCAGGCGATGGACAATGACTGAGCTCTTGTTCCTTTTTCTTCTCACCCAGTTCACCTCTCACTCAGCACCCTGACTGCTACCTGTAAAAGGATCATGGCTTCCAGCGTGCTTGGACCAGAAGCAAATCTGCCTGGCAAGGCCTACAAGGAACTGCCTGATTGACTCTGCTTTCCTTTCCAACCACATCCCACACTCCATCCCTCTCATATGTGTCTTCTTTTGTTCTCTAGAAACCCTCAGCTCCTTTCCTACCTTAGGTTCACTCGGTTTCTTTCTCTCCTGGCTAGCTTCTTCTCACTCATCAGGTGGTAGCTTCTACTACCTTCTCCCCACAGTTGGGCACTCTTTTCCTCATATCTCTTTATCAGTCATCCCAATTTGCTTTGCCTATCAGGCCTAGTACCATGTATCAGCTGCTTTTTCTTAGTTGGATTTCTTAGACTGTGAGTTCTATCAGGGAGGAATTATGTCTGTTTCATTTAATAGCATATTCCTAGGACTTTTCAGAGTGAACAAATGAATATATCTTTGAGAATTTTGTACAGATATTACCTGCTGGAACAAAGGACACATACAGTTCAAAATCTTAATAGATTGTCATCCAAAAGGCTATACCAATTTTCATTCCCATGGATAGTGTAAGAAAATGCCAGTCATAACGCTTGTCACAGATAAATCTTTTCTGCTTTTTTTATGAGAAAATAGTACCTTTATGGAAAAAAAAAATTAACTCTGTTAAGAGATTTAAATGTTGTGGGGACACCTAGGTGGCTCAGTCGGTGAAGGGCCTGCTTTGGCTCAGGTGCTGTGATCGAGTCCCGCATCGACTCCTTGCATGTCAGGGAGCCTGCTTCTCCCTCTGCCTGCTGTTCCCCTTACTTGTGCTCTCTCTCTAAAATAAATAAATAAAATCTTTTTAAAGAGAGAGATTTAAATGTGTATTTAAATGCTAATAATTTACTGGATTCTAATAAATTGAAATAAAGTTAAGATTCCGAGTATAGTAATCTAAGGTATTTGACTCAGAGCTAAGCAAGTTCTGGACCTTGGTTAGATCCCAAGGACCTGGCATCCTTCCTGGATCTAACATCATCCTGGTCTTTTCACCATTTCAGGTGATATGATGATGGGATAGGAAAAGATAGGAGAAAACAAACATGCAGTCAAATAGTAATTTGCTATACTCTGTTGCTATGATTACGGTCCCTTTATTTATACATTTTAATCTTCCTTTTGATGATAAATAGTACATTTCACATATGTTCTCAAGTATTTTTAAGTATCACGGGAGCCACATCTTCTGTTTTTCTAGTAATCAAATTGTGCTGGTCTTATTGGTAAATCCTAAGGAGGAAAAAAATGGTGGTTGTTTTCATTTAAATTTCAACCCACGACGCCACCCGTGGGAAGAAATACGTGGAATGACCCACCAGCTTCTCAAACCACGTGGCACACCCGGGGTGTGACTGCCAGTGGATATGGATACACTGCCTTCCTGCTCCCAGCTTTGCTGCCAACACCAAACTGTAGAAAGATGGAATCTGAAAACGGCATGGAACACTTTAAAAAAATGATCTCCAAGGATTTCAGGAAAGACTGCAGTTGAGAACTACTAGCTCTTGGGTGGTAAGGAAAGGGGATGCTTCTAAAAACGAGCAACTGAGGCACCTGGGTGGCTCAGTGGATTAAGCAGCTGCCTTGGGCTCAGGTCATGATCTCAGTGTCCTCGGATTGAGCCCCGCCTCGGGCTCTCTGCTCAGCAGGGAGCCTACTCCCCCCCCCCCCCCCCC